>NC_134837.1:2390764-2550306 GCF_004210375.1 Tachypleus tridentatus | reverse complement strand
ATCTGGTATAAATAACATCAGTATAAGCTATCTAGGATAACATCAGTATAAGCTATCTGGTATAAATAACATCAGTATAAGCTATCTGGTATAAATAACATCAGTATAAGCTATCTGGTAAATAACATCAGTATAAGCTATCTGGTATAAATAACATCAGTATAAGCTATATGGTATAAATAAACATCAGTATAAGCTATCTGGTATAAATAACATCAGTATAAGCTATCTGGTATAAATAACATCAGTATAAGCTATCTGGTATAACATCAGTATAAGCTATCTGGTGTAAATAACATCAGTATAACCTATCTGGTATAACATCAGAATAAGCTATCTGGTATAACATCAGTTTACGCTATCTGGTATAAATAACATCAGTATAAGCTATCTGGGATAACATCAGTATAAGCTATCTGGTATAAATAACATCAGTATGAGCTATCTGGTATAAATAACATCAGTATGAGCTATCTGGTATAAATAACATCAGTATAAGCTATCTGGTATAAATAACATCAGTATAAGCTATCTGGTATAACATCAGTATAAGCATCTGGTATAAATAACATCAGTATAAGCTATCTGGTATAAATAACATCAGTATAAGCTATCTGGTATAAATAACATCAGTATAAGCTATCTGGTATAAATAACATCAGTATAAGCTATCTGGTATAACATCAGTATAAGCTATCTGGTATAAATAACATCAGTATAAGCTATCTGGTATAAATAACATCAGTATAAGCTATCTGGTATAAATAACATCAGTATAAGCTATCTGGTATAAATAACATCAGTATGAGCTATCTGGTATAAATAACATCAGTATGAGCTATCTGGTATAAATAACATCAGTATAAGCTATCTGGTATAAATAACATCAGTATAAGCATCAGTATAAGCTATCTGTATAACATCAGTATCTGGTATAAATAATCATCAGTATAAGCTATCTGGTATAACATCAGTATAAGCTATCTGGTATAAATAACATCAGTATGAGCTATCTGGTATAAATAACATCAGTATAAGCTATCTGGTATAAATAACATCAGTATAAGCTATCTAGGATAACATCAGTATAAGCTATCTGGTATAAATAACATCAGTATAAGCTATCTGGTATAAATAACATCAGTATAAGCTATCTGGTATAAATAACATCAGTATAAGCTATCTGGTATAAATAACATCAGTATAAGCTATCTGGTATAAATAACATCAGTATAAGCTATCTGGTATAAATAACATCAGTATAAGCTATCTGGTATAAATAACATCAGTATAAGCTATCTGGTATAACATCAGTATAAGCTATCTGGTATAAATAACATCAGTATGCTATCTGGTATAAATAACATCAGTATGAGCTATCTGGTATAAATAACATCAGTATAAGCTATCTGGTATAAATAACATCAGTATAAGCTATCTGGTATAAATAACATCAGTATAAGCTATCTGGTATAAATAACATATGTATAAGCTATCTGGTATAACATCAGTATAAGCTATCTGGTATAAATAACATCAGTATAAGCTATCTGGTATAAATAACATCAGTATAAGCTATCTGGTATAAATAACATCAGTATAAGCTATCTGGTATAAATAACATCAGTATGAGCTATCTGGTATAAATAACATCAGTATGAGCTATCTGGTATAAATAACATCAGTATGAGCTATCTAGGATAACATCAGTATAAACTATCTGGTATAAATAACATCAGTATAAGCTATCTGGTATAAATAACATCAGTATGAGCTATCTGGTATAAATAACATCAGTATGAGCTATCTGGTATAAATAACATCAGTATAAGCTATCTGGTATAAATAACATCAGTATAAGCTATCTGGTATAAATAACATCAGTATAAGCTATCTGGTATAAATAACATCAGTATGAGCTATCTGGTATAAATAACATCAGTATAAGCTATCTGGTATAAATAACATCAGTATAAGCTATCTGGTATAAATAACATCAGTATGAGCTATCTGGTATAAATAACATCAGTATGAGCTATCTGGTATAAATAACATCAGTATGAGCTATCTGGTATAAATAACATCAGTATGAGCTATCTGGTATAAATAACATCAGTATAAGCTATCTGGTATAAATAACATCAGTATGAGCTATCTGGTATAAATAACATCAGTATAACCTATCTGGTATAACATCAGTTTACGCTATCTGGTATAAATAACATCAGTATGAGCTATCTGGTATATATAAAATCAGTATGAGCTATCTGGTATAAATAACATCAGTATAAGCTCATCTAGGATAACATCAGTTTACGCTATCTGGTATAAATAACATCAGTATAAGCTATCTGGTATAAATAACATCAGTATGAGCTATATAAATAACATCAGTATGAGCTATCTGGTATAAATAACATCAGTATAAGCTATCTGGTATAACATCAGTATAAGCTATCTGGTATAAATAACATCAGTATAAGCTATCTGGTATAAATAACATCAGTATAAGCTATCTGGTATAAATAACATCAGTATAAGCTATCTGGTATAACATCAGTATAAGCTATCTGGTATAAATAACATCAGTATAAGCTATCTGGTATAAATAACATCAGTATAAGCTATATGGTATAAATAACATCAGTATAAGCTATCTGGTATAAATAACATCAGTATAAGCTATATGGTATAAATAACATCAGTATAAGCTATCTGGTATAACATCAGTATAAGCTATCTGGTGTAAATAACATCAGTATAACCTATCTGGTATGACATCAGTATAAGCTATCTGGTATAACATCAGTTTACGCTATCTGGTATAAATAACATCAGTATAAGCTATCTAGGATAACATCAGTATAAGCTATCTGGTATAAATAACATCAGTATAAGCTATCTGGTATAAATAACATCAGTATGAGCTATCTGGTATAAATAACATCAGTATAAGCTATCTGGTATAAACAACATCAGTATAAGCTATCTAGGATAACATCAGTATAAGCAATCTGGTATAAATAACATCAGTATAAGCTATCTGGTATAAATAACATCAGTATGAGCTATCTGGTATAAATAACATCAGTATAAGCTATCTGGTATAAATAACATCAGTATAAGCTATCTGGTATAAATAACATCAGTATGAGCTATCTGGTATAAATAACATCAGTATAAGCTATCTGGTATAAATAACATCAGTATAAGCTATCTGGTATAAATAACATCAGTATAAGCTATCTGGTATAAATAACATCAGTATGAGCTATCTGGTATAAATAACATCAGTATGAGCTATCTGGTATAAATAACATCAGTATGAGCTATCTGGTATAAATAACATCAGTATAAGCTATCTGGTATAAATAACATCAGTATAAGCTATCTGGTATAAATAACATCAGTATGAGCTATCTGGTATAAATAACATCAGTATAAGCTATCTGGTATAAATAACATCAGTATGAGCTATCTGGTATAAATAAGATCAGTATAAGCTATCTGGTAAAAATAACATCAGTATGAGCTATCTGGTATAAATAACATCAGTATGAGCTATCTGGTATAAATAACATCAGTATGAGCTATCTGGTATAAATAACATCAGTATAAGCTATCTGGTATAAATAACATCAGTATGAGCTATCTGGTATAAATAACATCAGTATGAGCTATCTGGTATAAATAACATCAGTATGAGCTATCTGGTATAAATAACATCAGTATAAGATATCTGGTATAAATAACATCAGTATGAGCTATCTGGTATAAATAACATCAGTATGAGCAATCTGGTATAAATAACATCAGTATAACCTATCTGGTATAACATCAGTTTACGCTATCTGGTATAAATAACATCAGTATGAGCTATCTGGTATATATAAAATCAGTATGAGCTATCTGGTATAAATAACATCAGTATAAGCTATCTGGATAACATCAGTATAAGCTATCTGGTATAAATAACATCAGTATAAGCTATATGGTATAACATCAATAAGCTATCTAGTAACATCAGTATAAGCTATCTAGGATAACATCAGTATAAGCTATCTGGTATAAATAACATCAGTATAAGCTATCTGGTATATATAACATCAGTATGAGCTATCTGGTATAAATAACATCAGTATAAGCTATCTTGGATAACATCAGTATAAGCTATCTGGTATAAATAACATCAGTATAAGCTATCTGGTATAAATAACATCAGTATAAGCTATCTGGTATAAATAACATCAGTATAAGCTATCTGGTATAAATAACATCAGTATAAGCTATCTGGTATAAATAACATCAGTATAAGCTATCTGGTATAAATAACATCAGTATAAGCTATCTGGTATAAATAACATCAGTATAAGCTATCTGGTATAAATAACATCAGTATAAGCTATCTGGTATAAATAACATCAGTATAACCTATCTGGTATAACATCAGTATAAGCTATCTGGTATAACATCAGTTTACGCTATCTGGTATAAATAACATCAGTATAAGCTATCTGGGATAACATCAGTATAAGCTATCTGGTATAAATAACATCAGTATAAGCTATCTGGTATAAATAACATCAGTATGAGCTATCTGGTATAAATAACATCAGTATAAGCTATCTGGTATAAATAACATCAGTATAAGCTATCTGGGATAACATCAGTATAAGCTATCTGGTATAAATAACATCAGTATAAGCTATCTGGTATAAATAACATCAGTATAAGCTATCTGGTATAAATAACATCAGTATAAGCTATCTGGTATAAATAACATCAGTATAAGCTATCTGGTATAAATAACATCAGTATGAGCTATCTGGTATAAATAACATCAGTATAAACTATCTGGTATAAATAACATCAGTATAAGCTATCTGGTATAAATAACATCAGTATAAGCTATCTGGTATAAATAACATCAGTATAAGCTATCTGGTATAAATAACATCAGTATGAGCTATCTGGTATAAATAACATCAGTATGAGCTATCTGGTATAAATAACATCAGTATGAGCTATCTAGGATAACATCAGTATAAGCTATCTGGTATAAATAACATCAGTATAAACTATCTGGTATAAATAACATCAGTATTAGCTATCTAGGATAACATCAGTATGAGCTATCTGGTATAAATAACATCAGTATAAGCTATCTGGTATAAATAAGATCAGTATAAGCTATCTGGTATAAATAACATCAGTATAAGCTATCTGGTATAAATAACATCAGTATAAGCTATCTGGTATAACATCAGTATAAGCTATCTGGTATAAATAACATCAGTATAAGCTATCTGGTATAAATAACATCAGTATAAGCTATCTGGTATAACATCAGTATAAGCTATCTGGTATAAATAACATCAGTATAAGCTATCTGGTATAAATAACATCAGTATAAGCTATCTGGTATAAATAACATCAGTATAAGCTATCTGGTATAAATAACATCAGTATAAGCTATCTGGTATAAATAACATCAGTATAAGCTATCTGGTATAAATAACATCAGTATAAGCTATCTGGTATAAATAACATCAGTATAAGCTATCTGGTATAAATAACATCAGTATAAGCTATCTGGTATAAATAACATCAGTATAAGCTATCTGGTATAAATAACATCAGTATAAGCTATCTGGTATAAATAACATCAGTATGAGCTATCTGGTATAAATAACATCAGTATGAGCTATCTGGTATAAATAACATCAGTATAAGCTATCTGGTATAAATAACATCAGTATAAGCTATCTGGTATAAATAACATCAGTATGAGCTATCTGGTATAAATAACATCAGTATGAGCTATCTGGTATAAATAACATCAGTATGAGCTATCTGGTATAAATAACATCAGTATAAGCTATCTGGTATAAATAACATCAGTATGAGCTATCTGGTATAAATAACATCAGTATGAGCTATCTGGTATAAATAACATCAGTATGAGCTATCTGGTATAAATAACATCAGTATAAGCTATCTGGTATAAATAACATCAGTATAAGCTATCTGGTATAAATAACATCAGTATAAGCTATCTGGTATAACATCAGTATAAATAACATCAGTTTAGCTATCTGGTATAAATAACATCAGTATGAGCTATCTGGTATAAATAACATCAGTATAAGCTATCTGGTATAAATAACATCAGTATAAGCTATCTGGTATAAATAACATCAGTATAAGCTATCTGGTATAACATCAGTATAAGCTATCTGGTAAATAACATCAGTATAAGCTATCTGGTATAACATCAGTATAAGCTATCTGGTATAAATAACATCAGTATAAGCTATCTGGGATAACATCAGTATAAGCTATCTGGTATAAATAACATCAGTATAAGCTATCTGGTATAAATAACATCAGTATAAGCTATCTGGTATAAATAACATCAGTATAAGCTATCTGGTATAAATGACATCAGTATAAGCTATCTGGTATAAATAACATCAGTATAAGCTATATGGTATAAATAACATCAGTATAAGCTATCTGGTGTAAATAACATCAGTATAACCTATCTGGTATGACATCAGTATAAGCTATCTGGTATAACATCAGTTTACGCTATCTGGTATAAATAACATCAGTATAAGCTATCTAGGATAACATCAGTATAAGCTATCTGGTATAAATAACATCAGTATAAGCTATCTGGTATAAATAACATCAGTATGAGCTATCTGGTATAAATAACATCAGTATAAGCTATCTGGTATAAATAACATCAGTATAAGCTATCTAGGATAACATCAGTATAAGCTATCTGGTATAAATAACATCAGTATAAGCTATCTGGTATAAATAACATCAGTATAAGCTATCTGGTATAAATAACATCAGTATAAGCTATCTGGTATAAATAACATATGTATAAGCTATCTGGTATAAATAACATCAGTATAAGCTATCTGGTATAAATAACATCAGTATAAGCTATCTGGTATAAATAACATCAGTATAAGCTATCTGGTATAAATAACATCAGTATAAGCTATCTGGTATAAATAACATCAGTATGAGCTATCTGGTATAAATAACATCAGTATGAGCTATCTGGTATAAATAACATCAGTATGAGCTATCTGGTATAAATAACATCAGTATAAGCTATCTGGTATAAATAACATCAGTATAAGCTATCTGGTATAAATAACATCAGTATAAGCTATCTGGTATAAATAACATCAGTATAAGCTATCTGGTATAAATAACATCAGTATAAGCTATCTGGTATAAATAACATCAGTATGAGCTATCTGGTATAAATAACATCAGTATAAGCTATCTGGTATAAATAACATCAGTATGAGCTATCTGGTATAAATAACATCAGTATGAGCTATCTGGTATAAATAACATCAGTATGAGCTATCTGGTATAAATAACATCAGTATGAGCTATCTGGTATAAATAACATCAGTATGAGCTATCTGGTATAAATAACATCAGTATAAGCTATCTGGTATAAATAAGTCATATGCTATCTGGTATAAATAACATCAGTATAAGCTATCTGGTATAAATAACATCAGTATGAGCTATCTGGTATAAATAACATCAGTATAAACTATCTGGTATAAATAACATCAGTATAAGCTATCTGGTATAAATAACATCAGTATAAGCTATCTGGTATAAATAACATCAGTATAAGCTATCTGGTATAACATCAGTATAAGCTATCTGGTATAAATAACATCAGTATAAGCTATCTGGTATAAATAACATCAGTATAAGCTATCTGGTATAAATAACATCAGTATACGCTCTCTGGTATACATAACATCAGTATGAGCTATCTGGTATAAATAACATCAGTATGAGCTATCTGGTATAAATAACATCAGTATGAGCTATCTGGTATAAATAACATCAGTATGAGCTATCTGGTATAAATAACATCAGTATGAGCTATCTGGTATAAATAACATCAGTATAAGCTATCTGGTATAACATCAGTATAAGCTATCTGGTATAAATAACATCAGTATAAGCTATCTGGTATAAATAACATCAGTATAAGCTATCTGGTATAAATAACATCAGTATAAGCTATCTGGTATAACATCAGTATAAGCTATCTGGTATAACATCAGTTTACGCTATCTGGTATAAATAACATCAGTATAAGCTATCTGGTATAACAACATCAGTATAAGCTATCTGGTATAAATAACATCAGTATAAGCTATCTGGTATAAATAACATCAGTATGAGCTATCTGGTATAAATAACATCAGTATAAGCTATATGGAATAAATAACATCAGTATAAGCTATCTGGTATAACATCAGTATAAGCTATCTGGTGTAAATAACATCAGTATAAGCTATCTGGTATAAATAACATCAGTATAAGCAATCTGGTATAAATAACATCAGTATAAGCTATCTGGTATAAATAACATATGTTTAAGCTATCTGGTATAAATAACATATGTTTAAGCTATCTGGTATAAATAACATCAGTATGAGCTATCTGGTATAAATAACATCAGTATGAGCTATCTGGTATAAATAACATCAGTATAACCTATCTGATATAACATCAGTTTAAGCTATCTGGTATAAATAACATCAGTATAACCTATCTGGTATAACATCAGTTTACGCTATCTGGTATAAATAACATCAGTATGAGCTATCTGGTATATATAACATCAGTATGAGCTATCTGGTATAAATAACATCAGTATAAGCTATCTAGGATAACATCAGTATAAGCTATCTGGTATAAATAACATCAGTATAAGCTATATGGTATAAATAACATCAGTATAAGCTATCTAGGGTAACATCAGTATAAGCTATCTGGTATAAATAACATCAGTATAAGCTATATGGTATAAATAACATCAGTATAAGCTATCTGGTATAAATAACATCAGTATAAGCTATATGGTATAAATAACATCAGTATAAGCTATCTGGTATAACATCAGTATAAGCTATCTGGTATAAATAACATCAGTATAAGCTATCTGGTATAAATAACATCAGTATAAGCTATCTAGGATAACATCAGTATAAGCTATCTGGTATAAATAACATCAGTATAAGCTATCTGGTATAAATAACATCAGTATGAGCTATCTGGTATAAATAACATCAGTATAAGCTATCTAGGATAACATCAGTATAAGCTATCTGGTATAAATAACATCAGTATAAGCTATCTGGTATAAATAACATCAGTATGAGCTATCTGGTATAAATAACATCAGTATAAGCTATCTGGTATAAATAACATCAGTATAAGCTATCTAGGATAACATCAGTATAAGCTATCTGGTATAAATAACATCAGTATAAGCTATCTGGTATAAATAACATCAGTATGAGCTATCTGGTATAAATAACATCAGTATAAGCTATCTGGTATAAATAACATCAGTATAAGCTATCTGGTATAACATCAGTATAAGCTATCTGGTATAAATAACATCAGTATAAGCTATCTGGTATAAATAACATCAGTATGAGCTATCTGGTATAAATAACATCAGTATAAGCTATCTGGTATAAATAACATCAGTATGAGCTATCTGGTATAAATAACATCAGTATGAGCTATCTGGTATAAATAACATCAGTATAAGCTATATGGAATAAATAACATCAGTATAAGCTATCTGGTATAAATAACATCAGTATAAGCTATCTGGTATAAATAACATCAGTATAACCTATCTGGTATAACATCAGTTTACGCTATCTGGTATAAATAACATCAGTATGAGCTATCTGGTATAAATAACATCAGTATGAGCTATCTGGTATAAATAACATCAGTATAAGCTATCTGGGATAACATCAGTATAAGCTATCTGGTATAAATAACATCAGTATAAGCTATCTGGTATAAATAACATCAGTATAAGCTATCTGGTATAAATAACATCAGTATAAGCTATCTGGTATAAATAACATCAGTATAAGCTATCTGGTATAAATAACATCAGTATAAGCTATCTGGTATAAATAACATCAGTATAAGCTATCTATAACATCAGTATAAGCTATCTGGTATAAATAACATCAGTATAAGCTATCTGGTATAAATAACATCAGTATAAGCTATCTGGTATAAATAACATCAGTTTAAGCTATCTGGTATAAATAACATCAGTATGAGCTATCTGGTATAAATAACATCAGTATAAGCTATCTGGTATAAATAACATCAGTATAAGCTATCTGGTATAAATAACATCAGTATAAGCTATCTGGTATAAATAACATCAGTATAAGCTATCTGGTATAAATAATAAGCATCTGGTATAAATAACATCAGTATAAGCTATCTGGTATAACATCAGTATAAGCTATCTGGTATAAATAACATCAGTATAAGCTATCTGGTATAACATCAGTATAAGCTATCTGGTATAAATAACATCAGTATACGCTATCTGGTATAAATAACATCAGTATAAGCTATCTGGTATAAATAACATCAGTATAAGCTATCTGGTATAAATAACATCAGTATGTGCTATCTGGTATAAATAACATCAGTATGAGCTATCTGGTATAAATAACATCAGTATAAGCTATATGGTATAAATAACATCAGTATAAGCTATCTGGTATAACATCAGTATAAGCTATCTGGTATAAATAACATCAGTATAAGCTATCTGGTATAAATAACATCAGTATAAGCTATCTGGTATAAATAACATCAGTATAAGCTATCTGGTATAAATAACATCAGTATGAGCTATCTGGTATAAATAATATCAGTATAAGCTATCTGGTATAAATAACATCAGTATGAGCTATCTGGTATAAATAACATCAGTATGAGCTATCTGGTATAAATAACATCAGTATAAGCTATCTGGTATAAATAACATCAGTATAACATCAGTATCTGGTATAACATCAGTTTACGCTATCTGGTATAAATAACATCAGTATGAGCTATCTGGTATAAATAACATCAGTATGAGCTATCTGGTATAAATAACATCAGTATAAGCTATCTAGGATAACATCAGTATAAGCTATCTGGTATAAATAACATCAGTATAAGCTATCTGGTATAAATAACATCAGTATAAGCTATCTAGGATAACATCAGTATAAGCTATCTGGTATAAATAACATCAGTATAAGCTATCTGGTATAAATAACATCAGTATAAGCTATCTGGTATAAATAACATCAGTATAAGCTATCTGGTATAAATAACATCAGTATAAGCTATCTGGTATAACATCAGTATAAGCTATCTGGTATAACATCAGTATAACATCTGGTATAAATAACATCAGTATAAGCTATCTGGTATAACATCAGTATAAGCATCTGGTATAAATAACATCAGTATAAGCTATCTGGTATAAATAACATCAGTATAAGCTATCTGGTATAAATAACATCAGTATAAGCTATCTAGGATAACATCAGTATAAGCTATCTGGTATAAATAACATCAGTATAAGCTATCTGGTATAAATAACATCAGTATGAGCTATCTGGTATAAATAACATCAGTATAAGCTATCTGGTATAAACAACATCAGTATAAGCTATCTAGGATAACATCAGTATAAGCAATCTGGTATAAATAACATCAGTATAAGCTATCTGGTATAAATAACATTAGTATGAGCTATCTGGTATAAATAACATCAGTATAAGCTATCTGGTATAAATAACATATGTTTAAGCTATCTGGTATAACATCAGTATAAGCTATCTGGTATAAATAACATCAGTATACGCTCTCTGGTATACATAACATCAGTATGAGCTATCTGGTATAAATAACATCAGTATAAGCTATCTGGTATAAATAACATCAGTATGAGCTATCTGGTATAAATAACATCAGTATGAGCTATCTGGTATAAATAACATCAGTATAAGCTATATGGAATAAATAACATCAGTATAAGCTATCTGGTATAACATCAGTATAAGCTATCTGGTATAAATAACATCAGTATAACCTATCTGGTATAACATCAGTTTACGCTATCTGGTATAAATAACATCAGTATGAGCTATCTGGTATATATAACATCAGTATGAGCTATCTGGTATAAATAACATCAGTATAAGCTATCTAGGATAACATCAGTATAAGCTATCTGGTATAAATAACATCAGTATAAGCTATATGGTATAAATAACATCAGTATAAGCTATCTAAAAGAACATCAGTATAAGCTATGTGGTATAAATAACATCAGTATAAGCTATATGGTATAAATAACATCAGTATAAGCTATCTGGTATAAATAACATCAGTATAAGCTATATGGTATAAATAACATCAGTATAAGCTATCTGGTATAACATCAGTATAAGCTATCTGGTGTAAATAACATCAGTATAACCTATCTGGTATAACATCAGTATAAGCTATCTGGTATAACATCAGTTTACGCTATCTGGTATAAATAACATCAGTATAAGCTATCTAGGATAACATCAGTATAAGCTATCTGGTATAAATAACATCAGTATAAGCTATCTGGTATAAATAACATCAGTATGAGCTATCTGGTATAAATAACATCAGTATAAGCTATCTGGTATAAACAACATCAGTATAAGCTATCTAGGATAACATCAGTATAAGCAATCTGGTATAAATAACATCAGTATAAGCTATCTGGTATAAATAACATAAGTATAAGCTATCTGGTATAAATAACATCAGTATAAGCTATCTGGTATAAATAACATCAGTATAAGCTATCTGGTATAAATAACATCAGTATAAGCTATCTGGTATAAATAACATCAGTATAAGCTATCTGGTATAAATAACATCAGTATAAGCTATCTGGTATAAATAACATCAGTATAAGCTATCTGGTATAAATAACATCAGTATGAGCTATCTGGTATAAATAACATCAGTATAAGCTATCTGGTATAAATAACATCAGTATAAGCTATCTGGTATAACATCAGTATAAGCTATCTGGTGTAAATAACATCAGTATAAGCTATCTGGTATAAATAACATCAGTATGAGCTATCTGGTATAAATAACATCAGTATAAGCTATCTGGTATAAATAACATCAGTATAAGCTATCTGGTATAAATAACATCAGTATAAGCTATCTGGTATAAATAACATCAGTATAAGCTATCTGGTATAAATAACATCAGTATAAGCTATCTGGTATAAATAACATCAGTATGAGCTATCTGGTATAAATAACATCAGTATGAGCTATCTGGTATAAATAACATCAGTATGAGCTATCTGGTATAAATAACATCAGTATAAGCTATCTGGTATAAATAACATCAGTATGAGCTATCTGGTATAAATAACATCAGTATAAGCTATCTGGAATAAATAACATCAGTATAAGCTATCTGGTATAACATCAGTATAAGCTATCTGGTATAAATAACATCAGTATAAGCTATCTGGTATAAATAACATCAGTATGAGCTATCTGGTATAAATAACATCAGTATAAGCTATCTGGTATAAATAACATCAGTATAAGCTATCTGGTATAAATAACATCAGTATAAGCTATCTGGTATAACATCAGTATAAGCTATCTGGTATAAATAACATCAGTATAAGCTATCTGGTATAAATAACATCAGTATAAGCTATCTGGTATAAATAACATCAGTATAAGCTATCTGGTATAAATAACATCAGTATAAGCTATCTAGGATAACATCAGTATAAGCTATCTGGTATAAATAACATCAGTATAAGCTATCTGGTATAAATAACATCAGTATGAGCTATCTGGTATAAATAACATCAGTATAAGCTATCTGGTATAAATAACATCAGTATAAGCTATCTGGTATAAATAACATATGTTTAAGCTATCTGGTATAACATCATTATAAGATATCTGGTATAAATAACATCAGTATACGCTCTCTGGTATACATAACATCAGTATGAGCTATCTGGTATAAATAACATCAGTATGAGCTATCTGGTATAAATAACATCAGTATGAGCTATCTGGTATAAATAACATCAGTATGAGCTATCTGGTATAAATAACATCAGTATAAGCTATCTGGTATAAATAACATCAGTATAAGCTATCTGGTATAAATAACATCAGTATGAGCTATCTGGTATAAATAACATCAGTATGAGCAATCTGGTATAAATAACATCAGTATGAGCAATCTGGTATAAATAACATCAGTATAACCTATCTGGTATAACATCAGTTTACGCTATCTGGTATAAATAACATCAGTATAACCTATCTGGTATAACATCAGTTTACGCTATCTGGTATAAATAACATCAGTATGAGCTATCTGGTATAAATAACATCAGTATAAGCTATCTGGTATAAATAACATCAGTATGAGCTATCTGGTATAAATAACATCAGTATAAGCTATCTGCTAGTATAAGCTATCTGGTATAAATAACATCAGTATAAGCTATCTGGTATAACATCAGTTTAAGCTATCTGGTATAAATAACATCAGTATAAGCTATCTAGGATAACATCATCTGGTATAAATAACATCAGTATAAGCTATCTGGTATAAATAACATCAGTATAAGCTATCTGGTATAAATAACATCAGTATAAGCTATCTGGTATAAATAACATCAGTATAAGCTATCTGGTATAAATAACATCAGTATAAGCTATCTGGTATAAATAACATCAGTATAAGCTATATGGTATAAATAACATCAGTATAAGCTATCTAGGATAACATCAGTATAAGCTATCTGGTATAAATAACATCAGTATAAGCTATCTGGTATAAATAACATCAGTATAAGCTATCTGGTATAAATAACATCAGTATAAGCTATCTGGTATAAATAACATCAGTATAAGCTATCTGGTATAAATAACATCAGTATAAGCTATCTGGTATAAATAACATCAGTATAAGCTATCTGGTATAAATAACATCAGTATAAGCTATCTGGTATAACATCAGTATAAGCTATCTGGTATAAATAACATCAGTATAAGCTATCTGGTATAAATAACATCAGTATAAGCTATCTGGTATAAATAACATCAGTATGAGCTATCTGGTATAAATAACATCAGTATGAGCTATCTGGTATAAATAACATCAGTATGAGCTATCTGGTATAAATAACATCAGTATAAGCTATCTGGTATAAATAAGATCAGTATAAGCTATCTGGTATAAATAACATCAGTATGAGCTATCTGGTATAAATAACATCAGTATAAGCTATCTGGTATAAATAACATCAGTATAAGCTATCTGGTATAAATAACATCAGTATGAGCTATCTGGTATAAATAACATCAGTATAAGCTATCTGGTATAAATAACATCAGTATGAGCTATCTGGTATAAATAAGATCAGTATAAGCTATCTGGTATAAATAACATCAGTATGAGCTATCTGGTATAAATAACATCAGTATAAATAACATCTATCTGGTATAAATAACATCAGTATGAGCTATCTGGTATAAATAACATCAGTATGAGCTATCTGGTATAAATAACATCAGTATGAGCTATCTGGTATAAATAACATCAGTATGAGCTATCTGGTATAAATAACATCAGTATAAGCTATCTGGTATAACATCAGTATAAGCTATCTGGTATAAATAACATCAGTATGAGCTATCTGGTATAAATAACATCAGTATGAGCTATCTGGTATAAATAACATCAGTATAAGCTATCTGGTATAACAACATCAGTATAAGCTATCTGGTATAAATAACATCAGTATAAGCTATCTGGTATAAATAACATCAGTATAAGCTATCTGGTATAACATCAGTATAAGCTATCTGGTATAAATAACATCAGTATAAGCTATCTGGTATAAATAACATCAGTATAAGCTATCTGGTATAAATAAGATCAGTATAAGCTATCTGGTATAAATAACATCAGTATGAGCTATCTGGTATAAATAACATCAGTATAAGCTATCTGGTATAAATAACATCAGTATAAGCTATCTGGTATAAATAACATCAGTATAAGCTATCTGGTATAAATAACATCAGTATGAGCAATCTGGTATAAATAACATCAGTATAACCTATCTGGTATAACATCAGTATAAGCTATATGGTATAAATAACATCAGTATAGGCTATCTGGTATAACATCAGTATAAGCTATCTGGTGTAAATAACATCAGTATAAGCCTATCTGGTATGACATCAGTATAAGCTATTTGGTATAACAACAGTTTACGCTATCTGGTATAAATAACATCAGTATAAGCTATCTAGGATAACATC
This sequence comes from Tachypleus tridentatus, assembly GCF_004210375.1. Taxonomy (NCBI): domain Eukaryota; kingdom Metazoa; phylum Arthropoda; class Merostomata; order Xiphosura; family Limulidae; genus Tachypleus; species Tachypleus tridentatus. The sequence continues at coordinate 2,534,040 of NC_134837.1, read as the reverse complement.
AGTATAAGCTATCTGGTATAAATAACATCAGTATAAGCTATCTGGTATAAATAACATCAGTATGAGCTATCTGGTATAAATAACATCAGTATAAGCTATCTGGTATAAACAACATCAGTATAAGCTATCTGGGATAACATCAGTATAAGCTATCTGGTATAAATAACATCAGTATAAGCTATCTGGTATAAATAACATCAGTATAAGCTATCTGGTATAAATAACATCAGTATAAGCTATCTGGTATAAATAACATCAGTATAAGCTATCTGGTATAAATAACATCAGTATGAGCTATCTGGTATAAATAACATCAGTATAAGCTATCTGGTATAAATAACATCAGTATAAGCTATATGGTATAAATAACATCAGTATAAGCTATCTGGTGTAAATAACATCAGTATAACCTATCTGGTATAACATCGGTATAAGCTATCTGGTATAAATAACATCAGTATGAGCAATCTGGTATAAATAACATCAGTATGAGCAATCTGGTATAAATAACATCAGTATAACCTATCTGGTATAACATCAGTACTATCTGGTATAAATAACATCAGTATAAGCTATCTGGTATAAACATCAGTATAAGCTATCTGGTATAAATAACATCAGTATAAGCTATCTGGTATAAATAACATCAGTATAAGCTATCTGGTATAAATAACATCAGTATAAGCTATCTGGTATAAATAACATCAGTATAAGCTATCTGGTATAAATAACATCAGTATAAGCTATCTGGTATAACATCAGTATAAGCTATCTGGTATAAATAACATCAGTATAAGCTATCTGGTATAACATCAGTATAAGCTATCTGGTATAAATAACATCAGTATAAGCTATCTGGTATAAATAACATCAGTATGAGCTATCTGGTATAAATAACATCAGTATAAGCTATCTGGTATAAATAACATCAGTATAAGCTATCTGGTATAACATCAGTATAAGCTATCTGGTATAACATCAGTATCTATCTGGTATAAATAACATCAGTATAAGCTATCTGGTATAACATCAGTATAAGCTATCTGGTATAAATAACATCAGTATAAGCTATCTGGTATAAATAACATCAGTATGAGCTATCTGGTATAAATAACATCAGTATAAGCTATCTGGTATAAATAACATCAGTATAAGCTATCTGGTATAAATAACATCAGTATAAGCTATCTGGTATAAATAACATCAGTATAAGCTATCTGGTATAACATCAGTATAAGCTATCTGGTATAAATAACATCAGTATAAGCTATCTGGTATAACATCAGTATAAGCTATCTGGTATAACATCAGTTTACGCTATCTGGTATAAATAACATCAGTATAAGCTATCTAATAACATCAGTATAAGCTATCTGGTATAAATAACATCAGTATAAGCTATCTGGTATAAATAACATCAGTATGAGCTATCTGGTATAAATAACATCAGTATAAGCTATCTGGTATAAATAACATCAGTATAAGCTATCTGGGATAACATCAGTATAAGCAATCTGGTATAAATAACATCAGTATAAGCTATCTGGTATAAATAACATCAGTATGAGCTATCTGGTATAAATAACATCAGTATAAGCTATCTGGTATAAATAACATCAGTATAAGCTATCTGGTATAAATAACATATGTTTAAGCTATCTGGTATAACATCAGTATAAGCTATCTGGTATAAATAACATCAGTATACGCTCTCTGGTATAAATAACATCAGTATGAGCTATCTGGTATAAATAACATCAGTATGAGCTATCTGGTATAAATAACATCAGTATGAGCTATCTGGTATAAATAACATCAGTATGAGCTATCTGGTATAAATAACATCAGTATGAGCTATCTGGTATAAATAACATCAGTATAAGCTATCTGGTATAAATAACATCAGTATGAGCTATCTGGTATAAATAAGATCAGTATAAGCTATCTGGTATAAATAACATCAGTATAAGCTATCTGGTATAAACATCAGTATAAGCATCTGGTATAAATAACATCAGTATGAGCTATCTGGTATAAATAACATCAGTATAAGCTATCTGGTATAAATAACATCAGTATAAGCTATCTGGTATAAATAACATCAGTATGAGCTATCTGGTATAAATAACATCAGTATGAGCTATCTGGTATAAATAACATCAGTATGAGCTATCTGGTATAAATAACATCAGTATAAGCTATCTGGTATAAATAACATCAGTATAAGCTATCTGGTATAAATAACATCAGTATGAGCTATCTGGTATAAATAACATCAGTATGAGCTATCTGGTATAAATAACATCAGTATGAGCTATCTGGTATAAATAACATCAGTATGAGCTATCTGGTATAAATAACATCAGTATGAGCTATCTGGTATAAATAACATCAGTATAAGCTATCTGGTATAACATCAGTATAAGCTATCTGGTATAAATAACATCAGTATGAGCTATCTGGTATATATAACATCAGTATGAGCTATCTGGTATAAATAACATCAGTATAAGCTATCTAGGATAACATCAGTATAAGCTATCTGGTATAAATAACATCAGTATAAGCTATATGGTATAAATAACATCAGTATAAGCTATCTGGTATAAATAACATCAGTATAAGCTATCTGGTATAAATAACATCAGTATAAGCTATCTGGTATAACATCAGTATAAGCTATCTGGTATAAATAACATCAGTATAACCTATCTGGTATGACATCAGTATAAGCTATCTGGTATAACATCAGTTTACGCTATCTGGTATAAATAACATCAGTATAAGCTATCTAGGATAACATCAGTATAAGCTATCTGGTATAAATAACATCAGTATAAGCTATCTGGTATAAATAACATCAGTATGAGCTATCTGGTATAAATAACATCAGTATAAGCTATCTGGTATAAACAACATCAGTATAAGCTATCTAGGATAACATCAGTATAAGCAATCTGGTATAAATAACATCAGTATAAGCTATCTGGTATAAATAACATCAGTATAAGCTATCTGGTATAAATAACATCAGTATAAGCTATCTGGTATAAATAACATATGTTTAAGCTATCTGGTATAAATAACATCAGTATAAGCTATCTGGTATAAATAACATCAGTATGAGCTATCTGGTATAAATAACATCAGTATAAGCTATCTGGTATAAATAACATCAGTATAAGCTATCTGGTATAAATAACATCAGTATGAGCTATCTGGTATAAATAACATCAGTATGAGCTATCTGGTATAAATAACATCAGTATAAGCTATCTGGTATAAATAACATCAGTATAAGCTATCTGGTATAAATAACATCAGTATAAGCTATCTGGTATAAATAACATCAGTATGAGCTATCTGGTATAAATAACATCAGTATGAGCTATCTGGTATAAATAACATCAGTATAAGCTATCTAGGATAACATCAGTATAAGCTATCTGGTATAAATAACATCAGTATAAGCTATCTGGTATAATAACATCAGTATAAGCTATCTGGTATAAATAACATCAGTATAAGCTATCTGGTATAAATAACATCAGTATAAGCTATCTGGTATAAATAACATCAGTATAAGCTATCTGGTATAAATAACATCAGTATAAGCTATCTGGTATAAATAACATCAGTATAAGCTATCTGGTATAAATAACATCAGTATGAGCTATCTGGTATAAATAAGATCAGTATAAGCTATCTGGTATAAATAACATCAGTATGAGCTATCTGGTATAAATAACATCAGTATGAGCTATCTGGTATAAATAACATCAGTATGAGCTATCTGGTATAAATAACATCAGTATAAGCTATCTGGTATAAATAACATCAGTATAAGCTATCTGGTATAAATAACATCAGTATAAGCTATCTGGTATAAATAACATCAGTATAAGCTATCTGGTATAAATAACATCAGTATAAGCTATCTGGTATAAATAACATCAGTATAAGCTATCTGGTATAAATAACATCAGTATAAGCTATCTGGTATAAATAACATCAGTATGAGCTATCTGGTATAAATAACATCAGTATAAGCTATCTGGTATAAATAACATCAGTATAAGCTATCTGGTATAAATAACATCAGTATAAGCTATCTGGTATAAATAACATCAGTATAAGCTATCTGGTATAAATAACATCAGTATGAGCTATCTGGTATAAATAACATCAGTATGAGCTATCTGGTATAAATAACATCAGTATGAGCTATCTGGTATAAATAACATCAGTATGAGCTATCTGGTATAAATAACATCAGTATAAGCTATCTGGAATAAATAACATCAGTATAAGCTATCTGGTATAACATCAGTATTAGCTATCTGGTATAAATAACATCAGTATGAGCTATCTGGTATAAATAACATCAGTATGAGCTATCTGGTATAAATAACATCAGTATAAGCTATCTGGTATAAATAACATCAGTATAAGCTATCTGGTATAAATAACATCAGTATAAGCTATATGGTATAAATAACATCAGTATAAGCTATCTAGGATAACATCAGTATAAGCTATCTGGTATAAATAACATCAGTATAAGCTATCTGGTATAAATAACATCAGTATGAGCTATCTGGTATAAATAAGATCAGTATAAGCTATCTGGTATAAATAACATCAGTATGAGCTATCTGGTATAAATAACATCAGTATGAGCTATCTGGTATAAATAACATCAGTATGAGCTATCTGGTATAAATAACATCAGTATGAGCTATCTGGTATAAATAACATCAGTATGAGCTATCTGGTATAAATAACATCAGTATAAGCTATCTGGTATAAATAACATCAGTATAAGCTATATGGTATAAATAACATCAGTATAGGCTATCTGGTATAACATCAGTATAAGCTATCTGGTGTAAATAACATCAGTATAACCTATCTGGTATGACATCAGTATAAGCTATTTGGTATAACAACAGTTTACGCTATCTGGTATAAATAACATCAGTATAAGCTATCTAGGATAACATCAGTATAAGCTATCTGGTATAAATAACATCAGTATAAGCTATCTGGTATAAATAACATCAGTATGAGCTATCTGGTATAAATAACATCAGTATAAGCTATCTGGTATAAACAACATCAGTATAAGCTATCTAGGATAACATCAGTATAAGCAATCTGGTATAAATAACATCAGTATAAGCTATCTGGTATAAATAACATATGTTTAAGCTATCTGGTATAAATAACATATGTTTAAGCTATCTGGTATAACATCGGTATAAGCTATCTGGTATAAATAACATCAGTATGAGCAATCTGGTATAAATAACATCAGTATGAGCAATCTGGTATAAATAACATCAGTATAACCTATCTGGTATAACATCAGTTTAAGCTATCTGGTATAAATAACATCAGTATAACCTATCTGGTATAACATCAGTTTACGCTATCTGGTATAAATAACATCAGTATGAGCTATCTGGTATATATAACATCAGTATGAGCTATCTGGTATAAATAACATCAGTATAAGCTATCTAAGATAACATCAGTATAAGCTATCTGGTATAAATAACATCAGTATAAGCTATATGGTATAAATAACATCAGTATAAGCTATCTGGTATAACATCAGTATAAGCTATCTGGTATAAATAACATCAGTATAAGCTATCTGGTATAAATAACATCAGTATAAGCTATCTGGTATAAATAACATCAGTATAAGCTATCTGGTATAAATAACATCAGTATAAGCTATCTGGTATAACATCAGTATAAGCTATCTGGTATAACATCAGTTTACGCTATCTGGTATAAATAACATCAGTATAAGCTATCTAGGATAACATCAGTATAAGCTATCTGGTATAAATAACATCAGTATAAGCTATCTGGTATAAATAACATCAGTATGAGCTATCTGGTATAAATAACATCAGTATAAGCTATCTGGTATAACATCAGTATAAGCTATCTGGTATAACATCAGTTTACGCTATCTGGTATAACATCAGTTTACGCTATCTGGTATAAATAACATCAGTATAAGCTATCTAGGATAACATCAGTATAAGCTATCTGGTATAAATAACATCAGTATAAGCTATCTGGTATAAATAACATCAGTATGAGCTATCTGGTATAAATAACATCAGTATAAGCTATCTGGTATAAATAACATCAGTATAAGCTATATGGTATAAATAACATCAGTATAAGCTATCTGGTATAACATCAGTATAAGCTATCTCGTGTAAATAACATCAGTATAACCTATCTGGTATGACATCAGTATAAGCTATCTGGTATAACATCAGTTTACGCTATCTGGTATAAATAACATCAGTATAAGCTATCTAGGATAACATCAGTATAAGCTATCTGGTATAAATAACATCAGTATAAGCTATCTGGTATAAATAACATCAGTATGAGCTATCTGGTATAAATAACATCAGTATAAGCTATCTGGTATAAATAACATCAGTATAAGCTATCTAGGATAACATCAGTATAAGCTATCTGGTATAAATAACATCAGTATAAGCTATCTGGTATAAATAACATCAGTATGAGCTATCTGGTATAAATAACATCAGTATAAGCTATCTGGTATAAACAACATCAGTATAAGCTATCTGGTATAAATAACATATGTTTAAGCTATCTGGTATAACATCAGTATAAGCTATCTGGTATAAATAACATCAGTATACGCTATCTGGTATAAATAACATCAGTATGAGCTATCTGGTATAAATAACATCAGTATGAGCTATCTGGTATAAATAACATCAGTATGAGCTATCTGGTATAAATAACATCAGTATGAGCTATCTGGTATAAATAACATCAGTATGAGCTATCTAGGATAACATCAGTATAAACTATCTGGTATAAATAACATCAGTATGAGCTATCTGGTATAAATAACATCAGTATAAGCTATCTGGTATAAATAACATCAGTATAAGCTATCTGGTATAAATAACATCAGTATGAGCTATCTGGTATAAATAACATCAGTATAAGCTATCTGGTATAAATAACATCAGTATGAGCTATCTGGTATAAATAACATCAGTATAAGCTATCTGGTATAAATAACATCAGTATGAGCTATCTGGTATAAATAACATCAGTATAAGCTATCTGGTATAAATAACATCAGTATGAGCTATCTGGTATAAATAACATCAGTATAAGCTATCTGGTATAAATAACATCAGTATGAGCTATCTGGTATAAATAACATCAGTATGAGCTATCTGGTATAAATAACATCAGTATGAGCTATCTGGTATAAATAACATCAGTATGAGCTATCTGGTATAAATAACATCAGTATGAGCTATCTGGTATAAATAACATCAGTATGAGCTATCTGGTATAAATAACATCAGTATAAGCTATCTGGTATAACATCAGTATAAGCTATCTGGTATAAATAACATCAGTATGAGCTATCTGGTATAAATAACATCAGTATGAGCTATCTGGTATAAATAACATCAGTATAAGCTATCTGGTATAACATCAGTATAAGCTATCTGGTATAAATAACATCAGTATAAGCTATCTGGTATAAATAACATCAGTATAAGCTATCTGGTATAAATAACATCAGTATAAGCTATCTGGTATAAATAACATCAGTATAAGCTATCTGGTATAAATAACATCAGTATAAGCTATCTGGTATAAATAACATCAGTATAAGCTATCTGGTATAAATAACATCAGTATAAGCTATCTGGTATAACATCAGTATAAGCTATCTGGTATAACATCAGTATATCTGGTATAAATAACATCAGTATAAGCTATCTGGGATAACATCAGTATAAGCTATCTGGTATAAATAACATCAGTATAAGCTATCTGGTATAAATAACATCAGTATGAGCTATCTGGTATAAATAACATCAGTATAAGCTATCTGGTATAAACAACATCAGTATAAGCTATCTAGGATAACATCAGTATAAGCAATCTGGTATAAATAACATCAGTATAAGCTATCTGGTATAAATAACATATGTATCTGGTATAAATAACATCAGTATAAGCTATCTGGTATAAATAACATATGTTTAAGCTATCTGGTATAACATCAGTATAAGCTATCTGGTATAAATAACATCAGTATACGCTCTCTGGTATACATAACATCAGTATGAGCTATCTGGTATAAATAATATCAGTATAAGCTATCTGGTATAAATAACATCAGTATGAGCTATCTGGTATAAATAACATCAGTATGAGCTATCTGGTATAAATAACATCAGTATGAGCTATCTAGTATAACATCAGTATAAGCTATCTGGTATAAATAACATCAGTATAAGCTATCTGGTATAAATAACATCAGTATAAGCTATCTGGTATAAATAACATCAGTATGAGCTATCTGGTATAAATAACATCAGTATGAGCTATCTGGTATAAATAACATCAGTATGAGCTATCTAGGATAACATCAGTATAAACTATCTGGTATAAATAACATCAGTATGAGCTATCTAGGATAACATCAGTATGAGCTATCTGGTATAAATAACATCAGTATAAGCTATCTGGTATAAATAACATCAGTATAAGCTATCTGGTATAAATAACATCAGTATGAGCTATCTGGTATAAATAACATCAGTATGAGCTATCTGGTATAAATAACATCAGTATAAGCTATCTGGTATAAATAACATCAGTATAAGCTATCTGGTATAAATAACATCAGTATAAGCTATCTGGTATAAATAACATCAGTATGAGCTATCTGGTATAAATAACATCAGTATAAGCTATCTGGTATAAATAACATCAGTATAAGCTATCTGGTATAAATAACATCAGTATAAGCTATCTGGTATAAATAACATCAGTATGAGCTATCTGGTATAAATAACATCAGTATGAGCTATCTGGTATAAATAACATCAGTATAAGCTATCTGGTATAAATAACATCAGTATAAGCTATCTGGTATAAATAACATCAGTATAAGCTATCTGGTATAAATAACATCAGTATGAGCTATCTGGTATAAATAACATCAGTATAAGCTATCTGGTATAAATAACATCAGTATAAGCTATCTGGTATAAATAACATCAGTATAAGCTATCTGGTATAAATAACATCAGTATGAGCTATCTGGTATAAATAACATCAGTATGAGCTATCTGGTATAAATAACATCAGTATAAGCTATCTGGTATAACATCAGTATAAGCTATCTGGTATAAATAACATCAGTATGAGCTATCTGGTATAAATAACATCAGTATAAGCTATCTGGTATAAATAACATCAGTATAAGCTATCTGGTATAAATAACATCAGTATAAGCTATCTGGTATAAATAACATCAGTATAAGCTATCTGGTATAAATAACATCAGTATAAGCTATCTGGTATAAATAACATCAGTATAAGCTATCTGGTATAAATAACATCAGTATAAGCTATCTGGTATAAATAACATCAGTATAAGCTATCTGGTATAAATAACATCAGTATAAGCTATCTGGTATAAATAACATCAGTATGAGCTATCTGGTATAAATAACATCAGTATAAGCTATCTGGTATAAATAACATCAGTATGAGCTATCTGGTATAAATAACATCAGTATAAGCTATCTGGTATAAATAACATCAGTATAAGCTATCTGGTATAAATAACATCAGTATAAGCTATCTGGTATAAATAACATCAGTATGAGCTATCTGGTATAAATAAGATCAGTATAAGCTATCTGGTATAAATAACATCAGTATGAGCTATCTGGTATAAATAACATCAGTATGAGCTATCTGGTATAAATAACATCAGTATGAGCTATCTGGTATAACATCAGTATAAGCTATCTGGTATAAATAACATCAGTATAAGCTATCTGGTATAAATAACATCAGTATAAGCTATCTGGTATAAATAACATCAGTATAAGCTATCTGGTATAAATAACATCAGTATGAGCTATCTGGTATAAATAACATCAGTATAAGCTATCTGGTATAAATAACATCAGTATGAGCTATCTGGTATAAATAACATCAGTATAAGCTATCTGGTATAAATAACATCAGTATGAGCTATCTGGTATAAATAACATCAGTATGAGCTATCTGGTATAAATAACATCAGTATGAGCTATCTGGTATAAATAACATCAGTATGAGCTATCTGGTATAAATAACATCAGTATGAGCTATCTGGTATAAATAACATCAGTATGAGCTATCTGGTATAAATAACATCAGTATGAGCTATCTGGTATAAATAACATCAGTATAAGCTATCTGGTATAACATCAGTATACGCTATCTGGTATAAATAACATCAGTATGAGCTATCTGGTATAAATAACATCAGTATGAGCTATCTGGTATAAATAACATCAGTATAAGCTATCTGGGATAACATCAGTATAAGCTATCTGGTATAAATAACATCAGTATAAGCTATCTGGTATAAATAACATCAGTATAAGCTATCTGGGATAACATCAGTATAAGCTATCTGGTATAAATAACATCAGTATAAGCTATCTGGTATAAATAACATCAGTATAAGCTATCTGGTATAACATAGTATAAGCTATCTGGTATAAATAACATCAGTATAAGCTATCTGGTATAACATCAGTATAAGCTATCTGGTATAACATCAGTATAAGCTATATGGTATAAATAACATCAGTATAAGCTATCTAGGATAACATCAGTATAAGCTATCTGGTATAAATAACATTAGTATAAGCTATATGGTATAAATAACATCAGTATAAGCTATCTGGTATAAATAACATCAGTATAAGCTATCTGGTATAAATAACATCAGTATAAGCTATCTGGTATAAATAACATCAGTATAAGCTATCTGGTATAAATAACATCAGTATAAGCTATCTGGTATAAATAACATCAGTATAAGCTATCTGGTATAACATCAGTATAAGCTATCTGGTATAAATAACATCAGTATAAGCTATCTGGTATAAATAACATCAGTATAAGCTATCTGGTATAAATAACATCAGTATAAGCTATCTGGTATAAATAACATCAGTATGAGCTATCTGGTATAAATAACATCAGTATAAGCTATCTGGTATAAATAACATCAGTATAAGCTATCTGGATAACATCAGTATAAGCTATCTGGTATAAATAACATCAGTATAAGCTATCTGGTATAAATAACATCAGTATAAGCTATCTGGTATAAATAACATCAGTATAAGCTATCTGGTATAAATAACATCAGTATAAGCTATCTGGTATAAATAACATCAGTATAAGCTATCTGGTATAAATAACATCAGTATAAGCTATCTGGTATAAATAACATCAGTATGAGCTATCTGGTATAAATAACATCAGTATGAGCTATCTGGTATAAATAACATCAGTATAAGCTATCTGGTATAACATCAGTATAAGCTATCTGGTATAAATAACATCAGTATAAGCTATCTGGTATAAATAACATCAGTATAAGCTATCTGGTATAAATAACATCAGTATCTATCTGGTATAAATAACATCAGTATAAGCTACCTGGTATAAATAACATCAGTATGAGCTATCTGGTATAAATAACATCAGTATGAGCTATCTGGTATAAATAACATCAGTATAAGCTATATGGAATAAATAACATCAGTATAAGCTATCTGGTATAAATAACATCAGTATAAGCTATCTGGTATAAATAACATCAGTATAACCTATCTGGTATAAATAACATCAGTATACGCTATCTGGTATAAATAACATCAGTATGAGCTATCTGGTATAATAACATCAGTATAAGCTATCTGGTATAAATAACATCAGTATAAGCTATCTGGTATAACATCAGTATAAGCTATCTGGTATAAATAACATCAGTATAAGCTATCTGGTATAAATAACATCAGTATAAGCTATCTGGTATAACATCAGTATAAGCTATCTGGTATAAATAACATCAGTATAAGCTATATGGTATAAATAACATCAGTATAAGCTATCTGGTATATATAACATCAGTATAAGCTATATGGTATAAATAACATCAGTATAAGCTATCTGGTATAACATCAGTATAAGCTATCTGGTATAAATAACATCAGTATAACCTATCTGGTATGACATCAGTATAAGCTATCTGGTATAACATCAGTTTACGCTATCTGGTATAAATAACATCAGTATGAGCTATCTGGTATATATAACATCAGTATGAGCTATCTGGTATAAATAACATCAGTATAAGCTATCTAGGATAACATCAGTATAAGCTATCTGGTATAAATAACATCAGTATAAGCTATATGGTATAAATAACATCAGTATAAGCTATCTAGGATAACATCAGTATAAGCTATCTGGTATAAATAACATCAGTATAAGCTATATGGTATAAATAACATCAGTATAAGCTATCTGGTATAAATAACATCAGTATAAGCTATATGGTATAAATAACATCAGTATAAGCTATCTGGTATAACATCAGTATAAGCTATCTGGTATAACATCAGTTTACGCTATCTGGTATAAATAGTTTACATCTGGTATAAATAACATCAGTATAAGCTATCTAGGATAACATCAGTATAAGCTATCTGGTATAAATAACATCAGTATAAGCTATCTGGTATAAATAACATCAGTATGAGCTATCTGGTATAAATAACATCAGTATAAGCTATCTGGTATAAATAACATCAGTATAAGCTATATGGTATAAATAACATCAGTATAAGCTATCTGGTATAACATCAGTATAAGCTATCTCGTGTAAATAACATCAGTATAACCTATCTGGTATGACATCAGTATAAGCTATCTGGTATAACATCAGTTTACGCTATCTGGTATAAATAACATCAGTATAAGCTATCTAGGATAACATCAGTATAAGCTATCTGGTATAAATAACATCAGTATAAGCTATCTGGTATAAATAACATCAGTATGAGCTATCTGGTATAAATAACATCAGTATAAGCTATCTGGTATAAACAACATCAGTATAAGCTATCTAGGATAACATCAGTATAAGCAATCTGGTATAAATAACATCAGTATAAGCTATCTGGTATAAATAACATCAGTATGAGCTATCTGGTATAAATAACATCAGTATAAGCTATCTGGTATAAATAACATATGTTTAAGCTATCTGGTATAAATAACATATGTTTAAGCTATCTGGTATAACATCAGTATAAGCTATCTGGTATAAATAACATCAGTATACGCTCTCTGGTATAAATAATATCAGTATGAGCTATCTGGTATAAATAACATCAGTATGAGCTATCTGTTATAAATAACATCAGTATGAGCTATCTGGTATAAATAACATCAGTATGAGCTATCTGGTATAAATAACATCAGTATGAGCTATCTAGGATAACATCAGTATAAACTATCTGGTATAAATAACATCAGTATGAGCTATCTGGTATAAATAACATCAGTATAAGCTATCTGGTATAAATAACATCAGTATAAGCTATCTGGTATAAATAACATCAGTATGAGCTATCTGGTATAAATAACATCAGTATAAGCTATCTGGTATAAATAACATCAGTATGAGCTATCTGGTATAAATAAGATCAGTATAAGCTATCTGGTAAAAATAACATCAGTATGAGCTATCTGGTATAAATAACATCAGTATGAGCTATCTGGTATAAATAACATCAGTATGAGCTATCTGGTATAAATAACATCAGTATGAGCTATCTAGGATAACATCAGTATAAACTATCTGGTATAAATAACATCAGTATGAGCTATCTAGGATAACATCAGTATGAGCTATCTGGTATAAATAACATCAGTATAAGCTATCTGGTATAAATAAGATCAGTATAAGCTATCTGGTATAAATAACATCAGTATCAGCTATCTGGTATAAATAACATCAGTATGAGCTATCTGGTATAAATAACATCAGTATAAGCTATCTGGTATAAATAACATCAGTATGAGCTATCTGGTATAAATAAGATCAGTATAAGCTATCTGGTAAAAATAACATCAGTATGAGCTATCTGGTATAAATAACATCAGTATGAGCTATCTGGTATAAATAACATTAGTATGAGCTATCTGGTATAAATAACATCAGTATCAGCTATCTGGTATAAATAACATCAGTATCAGCTATCTGGTATAAATAACATCAGTATGAGCTATCTGGTATAAATAACATCAGTATGAGCTATCTGGTATAAATAACATCAGTATAAGCTATCTGGTATAAATAACATCAGTATAAGCTATCTGGTATAAATAACATCAGTATGAGCTATCTGGTATAAATAACATCAGTATAAGCTATCTAGGATAACATCAGTATAAGCTATCTGGTATAAATAACATCAGTATAAGCTATCTGGTATAAATAACATCAGTATAAGCTATCTGGTATAACATCAGTATAAGCTATCTGGTGTAAATAACATCAGTATAACCTATCTGGTATAACATCAGTTTACGCTATCTGGTATAAATAACATCAGTATGAGCTATCTGGTATAAATAACATCAGTATGAGCTATCTGGTATAAATAACATCAGTATGAGCTATCTGGTAGGCTAACTGGAATATGAGGGACATAATTATTGAAAAGTTTTTCTCGTGATTTTTTATGGGCTACTTTCCCACAACCCAGTAATGGAACATTATATGGTAATCATAAGTGATTCCAATTGTTATACCTAAACGTAGTTAGATCACGATAGGCTGCAATGATCAATTAGTTACTTTTACAGTCACGTGATTCGGAAAACAGATTTCTTTAAGAATTGTGTTCCGGCCGTTTTTCATATCTTGGCCTCTTATGCAAGCCATAATTACTGAAACGTAGCTGTATTTCAAGAGACTCAAAATTTGCCTTATTTTTGAGTTCATACATTACGTAATGTAATATTTTCGAAAATCGTGAAACTGAATGAAATTGTTTAGGTGTAGAAGATATGTATCCAGTTTATGATACT
Organism: Tachypleus tridentatus; assembly: GCF_004210375.1. Lineage (NCBI taxonomy): Eukaryota > Metazoa > Arthropoda > Merostomata > Xiphosura > Limulidae > Tachypleus > Tachypleus tridentatus. Next base: position 2,519,037 of record NC_134837.1, on the reverse strand, counting down.
TGGCAACAAGATGGATAAAACACAAATTTTCTTTTTAAATACAAATATATTTTAATGTAAAAACAAAAACACAATTTCCAGTTATGGTTATTACAAATAATGATGTGTTTGCAAAGGTCTTACAAACAAACTTACAAAGAATATTAAGTTTTCCATCTGATCGGGAACTTCCTCGATATCTTGTCAAGAGTTCAGGACAAACGAATGAATTTCGAGTTGATGTAGGTACAATTCTGTAAACAGGAAGCTATCTAGCTCCGTCTTCTTTTTTTGAATCAATTTCGAGTTGATGTAGGTACAATTCTGTAAACAGGAAGCTTAGCTCCGAATGAATTTCGAGTTGATGTAGGTACAATTCTGTAAACAGGAAGCTATCTAGCTCCGTCTTCTTTTTTTGAATGAATTTCGAGTTGATGTAGGTACAATTCTGTAAACAGGAAGCTAGCTAGCTCCGTCTTCTTTTTTTGAATGAATTTCGAGTTGATGTAGGTACAATTCTGTAAACAGGAAGCTATCTAGCTCCGTCTTCTTTTTTTGAATGAATTTCGAGTTGATGTAGGTACAATTCTGTAAACAGCTAGCTCTCTTCTTTTTTTGAAATTTCGAGTTGATGTATACAATTCTGTAAACAGGAAGCTATCTAGCTCCGAATGAATTTCGAGTTGATGTAGGTACAATTCTGTAAACAGGAAGCTAGCTAGCTCCGTCTTCTTTTTTTGAATGAATTTCGAGTTGATGTAGGTACAATTCTGTAAACAGGAAGCTATCTAGTGAATTTCGAGTTGATGTAGGTACAATTCTGTAAACAGGAAGCTAGCTAGCTCCGTCTTCTTTTTTTTGAATGAATTTCGAGTTGATGTAGGTACAATTCTGTAAACAGGAAGCTAGCTATCTCCGTCTTCTTTTTTTGAATGAATTTCGAGTTGATGTAGGTACAATTCTGTAAACAGGAAGCTATCTAGCTCCGTCTTCTTTTTTTGAATGAATTTCGAGTTGATGTAGGTACAATTCTGTAAACAGGAAGCTAGCTAGCTCCGTCTTCTTTTTTTGAATGAATTTCGAGTTGATGTAGGTACAATTCTGTAAACAGGAAGCTAGCTAGCTCCGTCTTCTTTTTTTGAATGAATTTCGAGTTGATGTAGGTACAATTCTGTAAACAGGAAGCTATCTAGCTCCGTCTTCTTTTTTTGAATGAATTTCGAGTTGATGTAGGTACAATTCTGTAAACAGGAAGCTAGCTAGCTCCGTCTTCTTTTCTTGTTGGTCACACGTTATTTTATTCCACCACTAAAGATATGTAAAAAGGCTAATGTCTGATGTGAATCCGCTGAAGTTAAATGGTTTGTAATGTTCGAGATCTATTTACCGAATATCAGTTTTATTTATAACTTCCACAACACTAAATACTGATATGATTTCCCCGTATTTAGTGAATAATATCAGTTTTATTTATAACCTGTACGGTTCTACATACTCATCTGATTCCCCGGTTTTTACTGAATGTTATATGCTTTGTGTTCATGCCTAGTTAGACGTATGTGAAATATTCTGACGAAACTGTACAGAGTGAAGTAAACATTAGAAATAACAAGCAACAATAACGTATTTGTTACTAAAATATCAGCCGTATAATGTTGTTATTCAGACCTTGAAAAAGTAAGCAGAATTTTCATGTCTTGGATTATTAAATATATTTCAAATATTTATATTACTTTCTGTGTTATTGTGAAGGTAATGTGATACTAAACGTAGATTAATAATATCTCGTGTTATAACAGTGACATGTTCATGAGGAAGGAAATATATTAAGCAGTGAACATAGGAAAGCACTCCACTGTAACCAGGTATTAGAATTAAAAATATGTAGCGATATACGAATGTGTGTTTCATTTAATGAGACTGAACGTTTTCACGTTTATAATACAAAATTATTACAGCCATTTCCAATTAGAATAAAAATAACGAAGTTGAAGTAGTCAGTTGAATGCAAAGTAACATAGACATAGTCGTGAACCTTTATTTCCTATAATAAGTCATATGATACAGGCATTTCAGAAACAAAAATATTGTTAAACTCTAGATAATTTAAAGCGTTTTCGCTTGTAGAACTTCAGTTATGAAACGTTACTATACCAACCGGATAACTTACAACTTGCCTTATCATAATACGAGAATATAACTACTATAGGTAAATAAGAAAGAGAGATTCAACAGGCAACATGTAGTATTGGTGTACTTTGTGAATCAATCAGGAGACAGGATGTTTTAAACATACACGTGCTCAGTGCGAAGCCTACGTCTTGAAAGAAACTTTGTAATCATAGTATTTGTAACGTGTATTTATATATTGACTGTAAATGTTCGCTACAGTAGTTTTTGATAGTTAGTGTAATGCAAGATAGTTAGTGTAATAAAACATAGCTAGTGTAATACAAGATAGCTAGTGTAATACAAGATAGTGTAATACAAGATAGTGTAATACAAGATAGCTAGTGTAATACAAGATTGTGTAATACAAGATAGTTAATGTAATACAAGATAGTTAGTGTGATACAAGATAGTTAGTGTAATACAATATAGTTAGTGTAATATAAGATAGATAGTGTAATACAAGATAGTTAGTGTAATACAAGATAGTTAGCGTAATACAAGATAGTTAGAGTAATACAAGATAGTTAGTGTGATACAAGATAGTTAGTGTAATATAAGATAGTTAGTGTAATACAAGATAGCTAGTGTGATACAAAATAAGATAGTTAGTGTAATACAAGATAGTTGGTGTAATACAAGATAGTTAGTGTAATATAAGATAGCTAGTGTAATACAAAATAGCTAGTGTAATACAAGATACTTAGTGTAATACAAGATAGTTAGAGTGATACAAGATACTTAGTGTAATACAAGATAGTTAGAGTGATACAAGATAGTTAGTGTGATACAAGATAGTTAGTGTAATACAAGATAGTTAGTGTGATACAAGATAGTTAGTGTAATACAAGATAGTTGTATAGGCAAGTGCATACAACTTGCTAGTGTATACTTGTAATACAAGTTAGTGTATACTTGTAACTAACAAGATAGTTAGTGTAATATAAGATAGCTTGTTAGTGTAACTAACAAGATAGTTAGTGTTGTTATGATACAAGATAGCTAGTGTAATACAAGATAGTTAGTTTGATACAAGATAGCTAGTGTAATACAAAATGGTTGGAGTAATACAAGATAGTTAGTGTAATATAAGATAGTTAGTGTGATACAAGATAGCTAGTGTAATACAAGATAGTTAGTGTAATATAAGATAGCTAGTGTAATATAAGATAGCTAGTGTAATACAAGATAGCTAGTGTAATACAAGATAGTTAGTGTGATACAAGATAGTTAGTGTAATAAAAATGGTTAGAGTAATACAAGATAGTTAGTGTAATACAAGATAGCTAGTGAAATACAAGATAGTTAGTGTAATACAAGATAGCTAGTGTAATACAAGATAGCTAGTGTAAAACAAGATAGCTAGTGTAATACAAGATAGTTAGTGCAAGATAGTTGAGTGTAAGTGTAACAAGATACAAGATAGTTAGTGTGATACAAGATAGTTAGTGTAATACAAGATAGCTAGTGTAATACAAGATAGTTAGTGTGATACAAGATAGTTAGTGTAATACAAGATAGCTAGTGTAATACAAGATAGTTAGTGTAATACAAGATAGTTGGTGTGATACAAGATAGTTAGTGTAATACAAGATAGCTAGTGTAATACAAGATAGTTAGCGTAATACAAGATAGTTAGTGTGATACAAGATAGTTAGTGTAATACAATATAGCTAGTGTAATACAAGATACAAGATAGTTAGTGTAATACAAGATAGCTAGTGTAATACAAGATAGCTAGTGTAATACAAGATAGTTAGTGTAATACAAGATAGCTAGTGTAATACAAGATAGCTAGTGTAATACAAGATAGTAAGTGTAATACAAGATAGTTAGTGTGATACAAGATAGTTAGTGTAATACAAGATAGCTAGTGTAATACAAGATAGTTAGTGTAATATAAGATACAAGACAGCTAGTGTAATACAAGATAGTTAGTGTAATACAAGATAGTTAGAGTAGTGCAAGATAGTTCCTTCTGATAGATCTCGCTAATTCCTAGATCTTTTGTATAAGTTGATAAGAAAAACAAGAAAAACTGGATGTTTTATTGTAATTTTTAAAATTTCATAAATAATCTGAAATGATAAGTTTGTCGTTTGGTCTTCTTCATCGGGATTCGGACCATGTTTTGGACCAGGGAGGGGCAGAAGTGACCCATTCCTCGCACACAGTAATTATTATTTTGTTACTGAATCCCAGGTAACAACCCTTGTTACGTCATTCTACTACTCACAGTATGTTATATTCTGCCCATTGCACTCAGTTTTAATTAACGAACCCTGTTCCTGTCATGTTCTCCAGTTCATGGGGTAGTACTAATTAACGAACCCTATTCATGCCTCCAGTTCATGAGGTAATATTAACTCGTTTATTTTCACCAGCTTCACCATGATACAATTAGTTCGTGTTCGAAGTACAGTTCGCTTATCAGTCACATACACACACACACGTAATCTAATTTTTACACGTAAAACACTTTAAAATAGAACTACATCTGTATATATATGAGTCAGTTAGCCAAACATTGTGTGATGTTTCTTATTTATGATGTTTAAAGGAGAGAGGTACGTATGACTTGATTCATCACGTTTGTTCATCAGTTTTATTAACATTGTCTTATAATATTGAAGCTAGTTATACAGGAGTCTGTCTGGTAGTGTTAGCATGTTTCAATAGTTGCGTAAAAATACTGAGCTTAATAATACTGGTATTCTACATGCTTAGTTACAATATAGTTTTGAATATTCTGTAGTTTGTTGATTTGTGTTTTTGATACATTTATCCGTGTTATACAGACATATATTCTACGACTGGTTTTACGTATGTTCTGTAATTTTTATATTTTCTGGTGAAGTTCCTTGTTTGTTATCAGTCAGACTCCCAGATTCTGGTTTGTAATGTCTGCTATTAATGTCTGGTGTCCAGTTTAATTTTGAGTATGTTTATTTGTTTTTTTTTAATTTTGCGCAAAGCTACACGAAGGCTATCTGTGCTGGCCGTTCCCTATTTTGCAGTGTAAGATTAGAGGGAAGGCAGCTAGTCATCACCACCCACCACCAACTCTTGGGCTACTGTTTTACCAACGAATAGTGGCATTAATTGTCACATTATAACGCCCCGCTGAAAAGGCGAACATGTTTGATGCGACGGGGATTCGAACTCGCGACCCTCAGGTTACGAGTCGAACGCCTAAACACACGTGGCCATTCAGGCCAGTGTTGAGTCAAATGTAATCTCTAATAATTTTACTGATGGTACTACCTTTAACAAAGTCCAGTCTAGACATAACTGTGGCGTTAATTTGTTTGAGTCAAATGTAATCTCTAATAATTTTACTGATGGTACTAGATATAACCAGTCTAGACATAACTGTGGCGTTAATTTGTTTCGCGAGATTTTGTAAATAATATGACTTGCGTTTTGTGCACATTAATACTAATTATCCACTTATTACAGAACAATTATATTTAGTTTAGTAGTTGTTGTATATTGTATGTTGGAGTTTGGGGCACTCTTTCAGATTGTGTCATCAACTGTGAACTGTAAGCTAAACGTGTGGCTTGGGTCTTTAAGAGGCACATCGCTGACATACATGATAAACAGTGTAGGGTTAAGTACTAATCAGTGATGTCGAGAAAACCCACTTGTAGAGAAATTTATATGTAAAACCGGCTCGTTTGGGTTGAGAAAATATTTTATATAAAAGAGCGAACAGTGTTTCGACCTTCTTCGGTCATCGTCAGGTTCACAAAGAAAGAAAGAGGTAACTGACCGGAAGCTGACCACATGTTTGGAAGGTGTTGTGTAACTGAATGTCGGAATGTACAAGGCGGAGTTAAATGTTTCAATATATAATTTTATATTATTTACTTTATTGTTTTTAATATAGATATAAAGGTGTTCCTTTATATTGGTTCATTTTGGGTTTAAGTTGTTGTATAAGTAAGGCTTCTTTAATTTTACGTTTGTTTATGTTTGTTTCTTTATTTAGTATTTGAGTGTTTTCTATGGTTATGTTGTGTTTACTTGACTTGCAGTGTTCGAAAACGTATGAAGGTGACTTTTTTATGTTCTTTGAATCTGGTTTCCATTTTTCTACCTATGTCTCCAATATAGAATTCGTGGCAGTTATCACATTGTATTTTATAAATAATGTTGGTGTGGTGTTTGTCAGTGTAGTTTTTACATAGTATAGACCTCAGTTTTGTTCCTGGTTTATGAATAAATTTGGTATTAACTGGAATGTCATATTCTGTTACTATATTTGCCAAATGTTGGTTATTTTTCTGCTGGGTTACACAACCCCTTCCAAACATGCAAGTCATAACAACAACGGCCTTTTTCCAAGCGGTTGATTTGTATCCTGTTTTTAAGAGGTAAACCGTATAAAAATATTAAATGTTCTAACAGTTTCAGAGGATCTTTCTTCAGTAATATGTTTAGAATGTTGTCTTTTCCTGGTGGTTTCTTTATCTTGTACTTCTCTGTGATAAGTTGTTTTGTTTGTAATCGTGTTTCTTCCTCTCCTATTGCTTGGTTATTGAGTCGAGTGTTTTCAGCCAAGTGCGGCGAATGTATACCGCGATTGATTGTGATATAATTATAATTCGTGAAGTGGTTGTTCATGTTTGAGTCGTCTGGTGGCTTGAATGTTTAATAGAGTTCTCATTTAAAGGCGTGTGATTGTAGTTATTTTTTATACCTTGTACCATTTCTTTATGAGGGACCAGAAATCTCTGGGATCTGTTGTAAGTTCATTTGCGTACAGAAGGTGTCAAATTTTCATGATTATAGTAGCTTATTGTCATTTCTAATTTGGTTTCTAAGCGTATTTATCTGCGATTTTAACTGTGAGTCACCGGTTGTCATATATTATCTTTAATCCTCTTCGTTTGGTATTAGTTATTACCTTTATCAATAACTCACGAAAGAGTTGTTGAAATGGGTGAAACGGAAGTGGCGTTGACCTACGTAGCCTCCTCTGTCATCCTAGATGGCTGCGTGAAGCTTTTTTACACAATACAGTAGTGCCTCGGTTCTCGAACTTAATCCGTTCCTGAAGGCTGTTCGAAAACCGAGTCAATTTTTCCCACAAGAAATACTGTAAATTAAATTAATCCGTTACAGACCTCCAAAAATTACGTATTATGAAGCATTTTACGTAAAAATATTGTTTATTTATACCTGTATAATAATATTTACATGCATAAAGTCAACCACAAAAACTATAAACACAATAAAAAAACAATAAATGAAAATTTAACTGCACTTTACCTGTGCTGAGGAGAGCTGATGGTGTAAGTGAAAGGTGGTGAGGAACGTGGAGGGTTATTATTGTTTGAATGGGGAGTCACCTTCCAAAAAACGTCAGGTAACTGTCCTTCTGGGGTAGGGCCTGGCATGGCCTAGCGCGTTAAGGCGTGCGCTTCGTAATCTGAGGGTCGCGGGTTCGCGCCCGAGTCGCGCCAAACATGCTCGCCCTCCCAGCCGTGGGGGCGTTATAATGTGACGGTCAATCCCACTATTCGTTGGTAAAAGAGTAGCCCAAGAGTTGGCGGTGGGTGGTGATGACTAGCTGCCTTCCCTCTAGTCTTACACTGCTAAATTAGGGACGGCTAGCACAGATAGTTCTCGAGTAGCTTTGTGCGAAATTCCAAAAACCAAACCTTCTGGGGCTCTTTCTCTTTTTTGTCTCTTTGCACCGCTACAACCTGCTTGAGACTCACTGGACCTATTTCTCACTAAAAACTTGTCTAATGAGGTTTGTTTCTGCCTGCATTTTAAAATATTTCTGAAGTAAGACATGACATTGTCATTGAAAAGGTTTATGCTGCGGTTTGCTACAGCTTTGTCAGGGTGAAATATTTCCACAAAACTTTGTAACTCTCCCCATTTTCCACACATTTCCTTGATTAGTGAACATCCTCCCTTCCCTCCTCCTCATCTGAAGACACTTCCTCAGTTACCTTCTGTTGCTGCTCCTTCTGAAGGTCTTGGAGTTCTTCTGTGGTGAGCTCAGTGTTGTGGTCTTTTACCAACTCATCCACATCATCACCACTCACATTCAAACCCATACACTTGTCTAGTGAGACAATATCCTCGATAACAGGCTCAACCTCAAAGCCTTCAAGGTCTCTATCTGCTACTAAGTCTGGCCACAATTTCTTCCAGGCTGAATTCATGGTCCTCAAAGACACTTCTCTCCAGGCTTTGTCTATGATCCTCATGCAGTAGAGGATATTAAAGTGATTTTTCCAGAACTCTCTGAGAGTTAACTCTGTGTCAGAGGTCGCTTCAAAGCACCTTTAAAACAGTGTTTTGGTGTAGAGTTTCTTAAAGTTCGATATGACCTGCTGGTCCATGGGCTGAATGAGAGGAGTCGTGTTAGGGGACAAGAGCATCAACGTAATGAAACTGTACTCCTCCACCAATCCATCCTCCAAGCCTGGTGGGTGAGCAGGTGCATTGTCCATCACAAGAAGGGCCTTGAGTGGCAATTGTTTTTCCATGAGGTAATTCTTTACACTTGGGGCAAACACTTCATGGACTCACTCCATAAAATAATTGCCTGGTTACCCATGCTTTACTATTAGCCCTCCACATGACATTTATTTACTTTCAGGACATTATTTTTCTTAAAAACCCTCAGGTTCTCAGATTGATACACAAGCAAAGGCTTAAGTTTGAAGCCCCTACTTGCATTACTACACAACAATAGAGTTAGCCTGTCCTTCATTGGCTTGTGTCCTAGCAGTGACTTCTCCTTCTTGGTGATATAGGTCCTCTTTGGCATTTTCTTCCTAAAGAGGCCTGTCTCATTACAGTTGAACACTAGTTGGAGAATAAAACCCTCAGCTTCTACATAGTTTTTAAATTCCCTAACAAATTTATCAGCAGCGTCTTTGTTAGAACTGGCACCCTCCTCATGTCTCACCACACTATGTATGCCACTTCTCTTCCTAAATTTTTCACACCACCCCCCTACTAGCCTTAAAGGCATCACTTGTATCAACGCTCGTTCCAGGGGTGTTTTTCAGGAGGTCAGCATGCAACTGCTTTGCTTTCTCACAAATAATCTCAGAAATGCTATCACCAGCTAACTGTTTTTCGTTTACCCAAATCAACAACAGTTCTTCTGCCTCTTCCATTGTTTGTGATCTTTGTTTCGTAAGCACTGTCACTCCTTTTGAAACATCAGTTCCTTTGATGACCTCTTTATTTTTCAGTATGGTGCAGACTGTATACTTCACCATACCAAACTGTGTAGCAAGGTCAGACACACGAACACCACTCTCATACTTCGCTATGAGATCTTTTTTCACCTCTATTGTGGCTCTAACAACTTTTCTTTTTGGTTTGCTGCTTTCATTATCCTTCTTTGACCCCATGGTGGCTTATTTAATCAGAATATTTAGAAAAACGAGAACGTTCACAGCAGATTTTAACGGGGGTGTTGACTGAGCAACAGACTGGTCAAGCTTGGCGTGGGCTAAAAATGATCGAAGGGTCGTTCGGGTCATCAGTCGGGTTATTTCGGGGATTCGGGCCACGACAGCTCGGTTCTGGAACCGAGTTTATGTTCGACAACCGAGACATTTTTTTTCTCAAACAATACCTTAGAAAACCGAATTGTTCGAGAACCGAGGTACCAGTGTATTATAATGCTCGAAGAAAATGCCGTTCACATACATTCACAAATCACCAATGCATTACACGATTTAAAAATATATGACCGTTGGAGTTGATAGACAAATAATGCATATTTCTTCTTCAACATGTGTAGGCTTGACGCAGCCTTGTTGTAAGAAATCTCGACTCACCACCTGCGGGTCGCGGCATTGAAAACGGACCCAGAACACTTCCCAGTACAGCCATGGAGATGCTGCAATGTAACAATCAATCTCATTATTCGTTGGTAAAGAAGGTCCCAATAGTTGAGGGTGGGTGGTGTTGGCTAACTGTCCTTCCTCTAGTTTATCGCATCAATATCAGGGGCAGCTGAATCGTATACAACCTTCGAGTAGTTTGAGTGGATCAAACAAAGAAACTATAGTTATTCTATGCACACATTAAGTAATTCTAAGCCATTTCACGTTGAACATAGTTTCGCCTTAAGCCTCGCTCTCCCTGGTAGCACAACGGTAAAAACTGGGGTTCGATATCCTCAGTGGGTACAACACGGATAGATCATTGTGCAGGTTTGTGTTTTACAGCAAACAAAGAAACAAACAAACAGCCTCTAAGCCTAAAACGTTACATAATACCAATAAATGCTTAGTAGTTTCAAGTAACGTTTTAGGCTTACGTGCTTGTTTGTTTCTTTGTTTGCTGTAAAACACAAACCTTATCGTTACTACTTTTGCACTACATATTTAGTTTGTTTTTCTTTTGACCTTTTAGAAAGATAGTTTGAAACTTTGTTTTTATTCATTCGGAATAAATCAGCATTGATATAAATAAGTATATAAATTACTCAATCATCTTGAAAATAGTCCCTCCATTAATACAGTACTACCTTTTTGTTCGAAAGGATCAAATCTCTTGAATTCCAACATTAATCAGCAGGAGATATTGTTCTTCCACTACTGTCTTTAGGTCGGAATTCAACTCATTAGATTTAAACTAATGGTAGAACATCACAGTGAAATTTAATCTTTTTTCAACAAGTATCATACTCTACTGGTTAATACTTTCATAACTGTTAGATAGTCTATTTTCACAGCAAGAAAACCGAGAACTAAAAGAAAACAACTGTAATATTAATTAACTCTTGTTTACGGTCACTTTATGGCTTTATTAACTAACGAAACAAATACCATGTAAGAAAATAGATATAACAGTCTTTATACAATTAGAAATATCTCACTACTGCAGTGCCAAACCAACAGAAATACAGTATATTTCATATTACTTTTTTAGTCATTTACAGTTAAGCTCAAAGCTGTACAATGAGATAGTTGTACTGTGCCCACAATGAAATTTTAACCTCACAAGCCTCGAGACGTGCTACTGTGCCACAGGAAGGGAGGGTATATTAGTTCTAAGAGTAACAGCTAATAACAAACAGGTTACTGATAATGTAAGTTTTGCACTCGTGAACGCTAACACTAATCGTATTTCTGTTTCCAAATTTACCGCTAATTTTATGGAGTTTTACGATAATGATCAGCAGCTGTCATTATGCAGTGATCTAAAATCTGCTCGATATTTAATGAACAAAGAATACGTTCCAGCATAAAGCATGGCTACTCTCTTTCACAGTCCTTCGTGTAAGTTTGCCCTGATTATAGGCTTTGATGGAAATCGCATGCGATCATTCGGTCGTTAAAATGTGATTTAAATTCGAAAACCTGATCATGAAAATAACAGGGAATGTACCACTTTTCTTCCATTAAGAAAAACAAATTCAAATTTTAACGAAACAACATGATAAACGTTTAGCTAGATTAAATAGTAGAAATAAGTGACAATAATGTACAGCTTGTTTCCAAATAACCGTGTCGTACAATGACAGAAAATAATTTTCCTATTTAATTTCTTATTATTACCGCAGTTTGATATGAGCTACAACTGAATGAATTAATAATCAGTTTCATGAGTTTTATCAAAATACGAGAATTACATTACTGAATTAAAGGAACAAACATAGAACCGGTAATCGCTGAGAAATATTCTACAGTTGTATTTTATAAAGGGAGCCCGGCATGGCCAGGTGGGTTAATGGGTTCGACTCATAATCTGAGGGTCGCGGGTTCGAATCGCTGTCACACCAAACATACTCGACCTTTCAGCTGTGGAGGCTTTATAATGTGACGGTCAATCTCACTATTCGTTGGTTAAAGAGTAGCCCAAGAGTTGGCGGTGAGTGGTGATGACTAGGTGCCTACCCTCTAGCCTTACACTGCTAAACTAGGGAAGGCTAGCGCAGATAGCCCTTGAGTAGCTTTGCGTGAAATTCAAAACAAACAAACTTTTATGATGGTACAACCTGGTGAGAGCAGAATAAACTGTAACGTTTACTTCTGCACCATTTCTGTTAATTTATTAATGAACTTACAAAAATTTTATTATCTCAATGGTTTAGGTATTAAAATTGACTATGTTTCAATAAAAAATAGCATACAACTTTATAAAGTGCTGGATTTTAACAATATTCAAATGATTACTTATTGATGTCTTGGAGAAAGTTAATCAGTTTGAAACTTTTGATGTAAGATTGTTCTTAACGATTCAACCAAAACATCTTTCAAGTGATTTCACCATATTTTAAAAATCTGCATAATACCATATGCCAGACAGAGTTCACTTCTCTTCATAAGAAACCAAAACATATAATTCATGTTAATCTTAAGAGTATTAGGCTTAACACTGGTCACTTGTTACAAGATTTGATCTAATACTAGTTGACAGTCTTTGTACACGAGGAGATAGTAATGATAATTAATGTGTTTTTCGAAGTAATACAGAAACCAATATATATTCTCATAACAGTGACAGAAACTACTGTGAGATAACTACTGAGGATCTCTGAACAAACAATGTAAAGTACATTACGAAAATTGTTCAGTGTAATTTTTTTTTTTTCGGAATAAAATCGATTACTAAAAACATCTTCTCTATAGACAATGATGATTTAGGGAAAATTTCTTTTTGATTTGGAAAGAAATTTCGTTATTTTGGAGAGTAAAATCTTCACAGTTTACATCAGAAACATTAACAAAAAATACACTGATTTCATGTAAAAGTGCATGTATTTTTCTTAAAGCAAAGCCACATCGGGCTATCAGATGAGCCCACCGAGGGGAATCGAACCCCTGATTTTAGCGTTGTAATCCGGAGACATACCGCTGTACTAGCGGAGGGCGTAACGTGAGAAAGAAAGACGTTACCCAGGACATACATCCTAATCTAGATGTGTTAAAAATAATTTCATTGTGAAATAAAGAACAAAATATCATTCAGTAACAAAAGTTTAAAAAAATGTCTTCATCCTGTTGGAAGAAGTAATTAAAATTCACAATCTAGAAAGACAGATACGTTACTAGAACAACATCATTACATTGTTAGAGACTGATACATTACTAGAACAACATCTTTACATTGTCATAGACAGATACGTTACTGCAACAACATCATTACGTTGTAATAGACAGATACTTTACTAGAACAATATCATTACGTTGTTAGAGACTGATACGTTACTAGAACAACATAATTACATTGTATTCTGTTGTGAAAAATAAACAAGATACCTACGTAAAGCAAATAAACTTTTATAGTGATACAACTCCCAGTCAGTGACTCTGGTTTGTGTAATGTAATATACGTCACAACCTGTAATGCTAATGTCACCGATAGATTTCGTGATGACAAGAAACCCTCTTTAAGTGAAAATGTATTCTCAAGACGGCAGGTATAGGTATTAACACTTTAATTAAAATAAGTGCAGAACAACGTTTCGACCTTCTCAGATCATCTTCAGGTTAACAAAGAGAGAGTTTGCAATTCAGCATAAAAGAGTAAGGGATTGCAGCCGGATATTACTTTATTAATTAGTAAAGATAAGAAGGTGTTGATAGATGTAAATTTGTTGATTGGTATTTTTTATAAAGTATGATCTGTTATTAGAAAACATTATCTACAAACTATAGTTTGTTATTAGAAAACATTATCTACAAACTATAGCTTGTTATTAGAAAACAGTATCTACAAACTATAGCTTGTTATTAGAAAACATTATCTACAAACTATAGCTTGTTATTAGAAAACATTATCTAAAAACTATAGCTTGTTATTAGAAAACATTATCTACAAACTATAGCTTCTTATTAGAAAACATTATCTACAAACTATAGCTTGTTATTAGAAAACATTATCTACAAACTATAGTTTGTTATTAGAAAACATTATCTACAAACTATAGCTTGTTATTAGAAAACATTATCTACAAACTATAGCTTGTTATTAGAAAACATTATCTACAAACTATAGCTTGTTATTAGAAAACATTATCTACAAACTATAGCTTGTTATTAGAAAACATTATCTACAAACTATAGCTTGTTATTAGAAAACATTATTTACAAACTATAGCTTGTTATTAGAAAACATTATCTACAAACTATAGTTTGTTATTAGAAAACATTATCTACAAACTATAGCTTGTTATTAGAAAACATTATCTACAAACTATAGCTTGTTATTAGAAAACATTATCTACAAACTATAGCTTGTTATTAGAAAAAACATTATCTACAAACTATAGCTTGTTATTAGAAAACATTATCTACAAACTATAGCTTGTTATTAGAAAACATTATCTACAAACTATAGCTTGTTATTAGAAAACATTATCTACAAAAACTATAGTTTGTTATTAGAAAACATTATCTACAAACTATAGCTTGTTATTAGAAAACATTATCTACAAACTATAGCTTGTTATTAGAAAACATTATCTACAAACTATAGCTTGTTATTAGAAAACATTATCTACAAACTATAGCTTGTTATTAGAAAACATTATCTACAAACTATAGCTTGTTATTAGAAAACATTATCTACAAACTATAGCTTGTTGTTATTAGAAAACATTATCTACAAACTATAGCTTGTTATTAGAAAACATTATCTACAAACTATAGCTTGTTATTAGAAAACATTATCTACAAACTATAGCTTGTTATTAGAAAACATTATCTACAAACTATAGCTTGTTATTAGAAAACATTATCTACAAACTATAGCTTGTTATTAGAAAACATTATCTACAAACTATAGCTTGTTATTAGAAAACATTATCTACAAACTATAGCTTGTTATTAGAAAACATTATCTACAAACTATAGCATTGTTATTAGAAAACATTATCTACAAACTATAGTTTGTTATTAGAAAACATTATCTACAAACTATAGCTTGTTATTAGAAAACATTATCTACAAACTATAGCTTGTTATTAGAAAACATTATCTACAAACTATAGCTTGTTATTAGAAAACATTATCTACAAACTATAGCTTGTTATTAGAAAACATTATCTACAAACTATAGCTTGTTATTAGAAAACATTATCTACAAACTATAGCTTGTTATTAGAAAACATTATCTACAAACTATAGCTTGTTATTAGAAAACATTATCTACAAACTATAGCTTGTTATTAGAAAACATTATCTACAAACTACAGCTTGTTATTAGAAAACATTATCTACAAACTATAGCTTGTTATTAGAAAACATTATCTACAAACTATAGCTTGTTATTAGAAAACATTATCTACAAACTATAGCTTGTTATTAGAAAACATTATCTACAAACTATAGCTTGTTATTAGAAAACATTATCTACAAACTATAGCTTGTTATTAGAAAACATTATCTACAAACTATAGCTTGTTGTTATTACAAACTATAGAAGAAAACATTATCTACAAACTATAGCTTGTTATTAGAAAACATTATCTACAAACTATAGCTTGTTATTAGAAAACATTATCTACAAACTATCTAGCTTGTTATTAGAAAACATTATCTACAAACTATAGCTTGTTATTAGAAAACATTATCTACAAACTATAGCTTGTTATTAGAAAACATTATCTACAAACTATAGCTTGTTATTAGAAAACATTATCTACAAACTATAGCTTGTTATTAGAAAACATTATCTACAAACTATAGCTTGTTATTAGAAAACATTATCTACAAACTATAGCTTGTTATTAGAAAACATTATCTACAAACTATAGCTTGTTATTAGAAAACATTATCTACAAACTATAGCTTGTTATTAGAAAACATTATCTACAAACTATAGCTTGTTATTAGAAAACATTATCTACAAACTATAGCTTGTTATTAGAAAACATTATCTACAAACTATAGCTTGTTATTAGAAAACATTATCTACAAACTATAGCTTGTTATTAGAAAACATTATCTACAAACTATAGCTTGTTATTAGAAAACATTATCTACAAACTATAGCTTGTTATTAGAAAACATTATCTACAAACTATAGCTTGTTATTAGAAAATTATTATCTACAAACTATAGCTTGTTATTAGAAAACATTATCTACAAACTATAGCTTGTTATTAGAAAACATTATCTACAAACTATAGCTTGTTATTAGAAAACATTATCTACAAACTATAGCTTGTTATTAGAAAACATTATCTACAAACTATCTAGCTTGTTATTAGAAAACATTATCTACAAACTATAGCTTGTTATTAGAAAACATTATCTACAAACTATAGCTTGTTATTAGAAAACATTATCTACAAACTATAGCTTGTTATTAGAAAACATTATCTACAAACTATAGCTTGTTATTAGAAAACATTATCTACAAACTATAGCTTGTTATTAGAAAACATTATCTACAAACTATAGCTTGTTATTAGAAAACATTATCTACAAACTATAGCTTGTTATTAGAAAACATTATCTACAAACTATAGCTTGTTATTAGAAAACATTATCTACAAACTATAGCTTGTTATTAGAAAACATTATCTACAAACTATAGCTTGTTATTAGAAAACATTATCTACAAACTATAGCTTGTTATTAGAAAACATTATCTACAAACTATAGCTTGTTATTAGAAAACATTATCTACAAACTATAGCTTGTTATTAGAAAACATTATCTACAAACTATAGCTTGTTATTAGAAAACATTATCTACAAACTATAGCTTGTTATTAGAAAACATTATCTACAAACTATAGCTTGTTATTAGAAAACATTATCTACAAACTATAGCTTGTTATTAGAAAACATTATCTACAAACTATAGCTTGTTATTAGAAAACATTATCTACAAACTATAGCTTGTTATTAGAAAACATTATCTACAAACTATAGTTTGTTATTAGAAAACATTATCTACAAACTATAGCTTGTTATTAGAAAACATTATCTACAAACTATAGCTTGTTATTAGAAAACATTATCTACAAACTATAGCTTGTTATTAGAAAACATTATCTACAAACTATTGTTAGAAAACAGTGTTACAAACTATAGCTTGTTAAAAAACATTATCTACAAACTATAGCTTGTTATTAGAAAACATTATCTACAAACTATAGCTTGTTATTAGAAAACATTATCTACAAACTATAGCTTGTTATTAGAAAACATTATCTACAAACTATAGCTTTATTAGTTATCTACAAACTATAGCTTGTTAAAAAACATTATCTACAAACTATAGCTTGTTATTAGAAAACATTATCTACAAACTATAGTTTGTTATTAGAAAACATTATCTACAAACTATAGTTTGTTATTAGAAAACATTATCTACAAACTATAGCTTGTTATTAGAAAACATTATCTACAAACTATAGTTTGTTATTAGAAAACATTATCTACAAACTACAGCTTGTTATTAGAAAACATTATCTACAAACTATAGCTTGTTATTAGAAAACATTATCTACAAACTATAGTTTGTTATTAGAAAACATTATCTACAAACTATAGCTTTTTATCAGAAAACAGTATCTACAAACTATAGCTTGTTATTAGAAAACATTATCTACAAACTATAGCTTGTTATTAGAAAACATTATCTACAAACTATAGCTTGTTATTAGAAAACAGTATCTACAAACTATAGCTTGTTATTAGAAAACATTATATACAAACTATAGTTTGTTATTAGAAAACATTATCTACAAACTATAGCTTGTTATTAGAAAACATTATCTACAAACTATAGCTTGTTATTAGAAAACATTATCTACAAACTATAGTTTGTTATTAGAAAACATTATCTACAAACTATAGCTTGTTATTAGAAAACATTATCTACAAATTATAGCTTGTTATTAGAAAACAGTATCTACAAACTATAGCTTGTTATTAGAAAACATTATCTACAAACTATAGCTTGTTATTAGAAAACATTATCTACAAACTATAGTTTGTTATTAGAAAACTTTATCTACAAACTATAGCTTGTTATTAGAAAACATTATCTACAAATTATAGCTACTTCTCTTAAAAAACATGATGTTATTCAAATAATAGTCCGTTTTTATAAAATATGATTTATAAAGAAATTATATACCGTTTTTATAAAACATGGTGGTATAAAAATTATACATTGTTGGAAATATAGACATATTATTTAAACTCCCAATATTTTGACAAGATATCTAATCAATGCAATGTAATCAATGTAATGTTCCGAAACTAGTCTTAGTATTTAGAATCTCTGTAGGTCCCCCGCTGGACATTGGTTTTACAACCCTAAAATCATGGATTCGATTCACCTCGGTGGACACAGCAGATAATCCAGTGTGGCTTTGCAAGAAAAAACACACACACACAGAATCTCTTTAGTACTTCAAGATTTGGAAGCATTACTATTAATAAATAAACGTTTATGTTTCATTTCTTATACATTCATTTAAACCTATTAAAAATCGAGATAAATCAATAGTTTCTGATTTGTTATTGTAATTGTCAATAGATTTCTCAGTTCTTTTACAAGACTGTAATAAATTATTTCAAACTGTCTTGTTTTTCTCTTCAAATCCGATACTAATCATTTTGAAACAAAAGTGCACGTGAAGGTGCGGTTGTTTTTCTTATAATACATTTTCTTTTTATATAAACCTATTAAAAGGCTACAAATTAAGAAAATATAGCACTGGCTATGAATATGTTTTGAATAGTTTATAATTAAGCACAGAACTACACAATGGGCTGTCTCTTCTATGCCTACCACGGGTATTGAATCCCGTTGTTTAGTGTTATAAACCTTCAAGCTTAACAATGAGACAGCGGGAGGCCTAAACTGTATCTTTATTGTCGGATCTGAAGATAAAAAAAAACAATTCAAATATTTTCATTTTTAACTAAACGCCACAATTATCATAGATATATGTAAATTTTTAAAAGTAGCTAGTTGATACAAGTTTTTTTCAATTTAATAGAAGAAAAGTAATTAAAAAGAGATGATGGAACAAAAACATATTGACAGAGTGAGAATTTAAACCTAAAACATCTAGACAAAGTGAGAATTTAACCCTAAAACATCTTCACAAAGTTAGAATTTGAAACTAAAACATCTAGACAAAGTGAGAATTTAAACTTAAAACATCCAGACAAAGTGAGAATTTAAACCTAAAACTTCTTCACAAAGTAAGAATTTAAAACTAAAACATCTTGACAAAGTGAGAATTTAAACCTAAAACTTCTTCACAAAGTGAGAATCTAAAACTAAAACATCTTCACAAAGTGAGAATTTAAAAATAAAACATCTAGTCAAAGTGTAAAATTTAAACCTAAAACATCTAGACAAAGTGAGAATTTATACCTAAAACATCTTCACAAAGTGAGACTTTTAACCTAAAACATCTAAACAAAGTGAGAATTTAAACCTAAAACATCTAGACAAAGTAAAAATTTAACCCTAAAACATCTTCACAAAGTGAGAATTTAAACCTAAAACATCTAGACAAAGTGAGAATTTAACCGTAAAACATCTTCACAAAGTGAGAATTTAGACCTAAAACATCTAGACAAAGTAAGAATTTAGACCTAAAACATATAGACAAAGTGAGAATTTAACCCTAAAACATCTTCACAAAGTGAGAATTTAAAACTAAAACATCTAGACAAAGTGAGAATTTAAACCTAAAACATCTAGACAAAGTAAGAATTTAGACCTAAAACATCTAAACAAAGTAAAAATTTAACCCTAAAACATCTTCACAAAGTGAGAATTTAAACCTAAAACATCTAGACAAAGTGAGAATTTAACCGTAAAACATCTTCACAAAGTGAGAATTTAGACCTAAAACATCTAGACAAAGTAAGAATTTAGACCTAAAACATCTAGACAAAGTGAGAATTTAACCCTAAAACATCTTCACAAAGTGAGAATTTAAAACTAAAACATCTAGACAAAGTGAGAATTTAAACCTAAAACATCTAGACAAAGTAAGAATTTAGACCTAAAACATCTAAACAAAGTGAGAATTTAACCCTAAAACATCTACACAAAGTAAGAATTTAAAACTAAATCATCTATTCAAAGTGAGAATTTAAACCTAAAACATCTTCACAAAGTGAGAATTATAACCTAAAACATCTAGACAAAGTGAGAATTTAAACCTAAAACTTCTTCACAAAGTGAGAATTTAACACTAAAACATCTTCACAAAGTGAGAATTTAAATCTAAAACATCTAGACAAAGTGAGAATTTAAAACTAAAACATCTAGTCAAAGTGAGAATTTAACCCTTAAACTTATTCACAAAGTAAGAATTTAACCCTAAAACTTCTTCACAAAGTGAGAATTTAACCCTAAAACATCTACACAAAGTGAGAATTTAAAACTAAATCATCTAGTCAAAGTGAGAATTTAAACCTAAAACATCTAGACAAAGTGATAATTTAAACCTAAAACATCTTCACAAAGTGAGAATTTAAACCTAAAACATCTAGACAAAGTGAGAATTTAAACCTAAAACATCTAGACAAAGTGAGAATTTAAACCTAAAACATCTTCACAAAGTGAGAATTTTAACCTAAAACATCTAGACAAAGTGAGAATTTAAACCTAAAACATTTAGACAAAGTGAGAATTTAAACCTAAAACATCTTCACAAAGTGAGAATTTAAACCTAAAATATCTGGACAAAGTGAGAATTTAAACCTAAAACATCTTCACAAAGTGAGATTTTAAACCTAAAACATCTATAGAAAGTGAAAATTTAAACCTTAATCCAGATACTTTAATCCAAATCGTACATACAGCTTTCAGTTTTTAACGACTATTTTGAAAGATCTAAATATTTATAAACTAATGTCTTAAACTACTTCGTTCCTATATTTAGTTTCACTCCTTCATTTTAAACATAATTTTGAAACGCAAGATTATTTTACAGCGTTAGACAGTGAAGATCGGTTACTACGTTATTCAATATACAAGTTACAACTTGAAGCCTATTTCTTCGATACTTTCCACTCGATTACGCTGATTGTATATCGTATAGTTTCATGTCGGTAAATAGTTGTGAACCATGAAACTTTAACTAGTGGGCCATTCTCTCCCAGCAACCAATGTAAAATTCTATTTTTTAAAAGTTAAAACGTATTAACAAATATTAGATAAAAAGAAGCAGAGTTAAATATAAATACTTAAATAATTAAACTAGAAAACTGTCAGGACACTTCAGTATATGTTTACACCTTAATTTAGTCTTAGCAGCTATGAAACTATTATATCTTAAGCGTGTCACACAGGTAGGAAAAACACAACATATACGCAGTTTTACATCGCATAAAACTAGAATTATATTAGTTACTATTATCGTAATCACCTAGTGTGCATAGAGGACTTTTCCACAGCATCCGTTTTAACAGTTCAATTATAGAAAAATGTATAAGCACTAAACCTGACGACTTGAGTGATATTTCTTTGTACGAAATAACATTAATGTACGTTTACTTCTATAGTTGTTTTAAGTATGCGACTATTGAAGTGATATGTCGTGGAAGCAACATTTGTACACGTAACTTATATGGACTTTACAGACGAAGATCCTTCTTGGTTATATCGCTTGCTCGTGAAGAGCACGTGGATCATGTTATCCCTGACCTTTGTGTGTTCATGGATTCTTAGATGTTACTTTTTGTGTACCACTGTATTACGACTTGTTGCATGTTTATTTTTAGATGGTTCTGGTACCTCATGCTGATCAATATTTCTTTGCTTTTGGATACCATTAAGGCTAAGAGATATCCTCGTTTTGTAAATTATAAATCCTTTTTATAATTTCAAAGCAATAATATTTTGCGTCGGAAAGGGTTGTTACGTTCATTGGTCCAAAAGCGACAAATTTTCGGTGGCAACACAGAACCAAACAATCAAAATGTTTCTATCCACCTGTCCCTATAGTAAATATATTTTAATGTTCCTCATGCGCCATGTTCTGGCACTTCGATCAGAGAACTCTTTGTTTTCTCCGCTCTCTACCTGATCTTGAATAATCTTTACCTTTTGTTCTCACCCATAGTTCAGAGGAAGTCGTCAGATAATCCTTAAGTTGACAAAAGATATATTTCCATTTGATCGTTTGACAGCATTTTTTTACAACTTTTACCACAAACTTCGTGGACAACTTTTGTGCCATCGGGGTAACATCCACATTTAATAGATTTACAACACCTCGAACGTTTCGCTGATTCACATTTACAGATAAGCTACAATTTCTGTCTACTTTGCATCCCGATAAATAGAACTCATCAGGTTTCACAAAATGTTCTCTCATGGTGAGTGTTCTTTAAGTCTCTAGTAATAATATAACGTCATAACGCATGCTAACTCTCTAGTACAAATTTGTAATGTCATTACCCACATTAAGTCTCTAGTACTAATGTTCAATGTCATTACCCGCATTACGTCTCTAGTACTAATGTTTAATGTCATTACCCACATTACGTCTCTAGTACTAATGTTTAATGTCATTACCTACATTACCATGACCCACATTACGTCTCTAGTACTAATTTGTAATGTTATTACCCACATTACGTCTCTAGTACTAATTTGTAATGTCATTACCCAATTACGTCTCTAGTACTAATTTGTAATGTCATTACCCACATTACGTCTCTAGTACTAATGTTTAATGTCATTACCTACATTACGTCTTTAGTATTAATGTTTAATGTCATGACCCACATTACGTCTCTAGTACTAATTTGTAATGTTATTACCCACATTAAGTCTCTAGTACAAATTTGTAATGTCATTACCCACATTAAGTCTCTAGTACTAATTTGTAATTTCATTACCCAATTACGTCTCTAGTACTAATTTGTAATGTCATTACCCACATTACGTCTCTAGTACTAATGTTTAATGTCATTATCCACATTACGTCTCTAGTACTAATGTTTAATGTCATTACCCACATTACGTCTCTAGTACTAATGTTTAATGCCATTACCCACATTACGTCTCTAATACTAATGTTTAATGTCATTACCCACATTACGTCTCTAGTACTGATGTTTAATGTCATTAGCCACATTACGTCTCTAGTACTGATGTTTAATGTCATTACTTTATCCACTCTCCTTACAAAACAAATATATATTAAAGTGGGGTAATTACCTAACACTGCATCTCTCTTTCAAAAGATGAAATTGATATTTTTCATAATGCCAAGGGTTACTGTTTCATTTGATATGTACTATCATTGTGTGAATACCTAAGTAAAATTATTTTTATCAGTCAGTGTAGCAGCTAAGAACAAATTATTAATACGTCAGATTATGTAATAACAAGCACACTTTAAAACTAACTTTAGAACTTAATAACGTTGTGATTAAACCTAACTTATAACACTCGTTATATATATAGAAATTATCACTGGTCCATCTCTTCTGACGTTTAGTTATGTAATAATTTCTGTCAGGAAAATTCTCGAACATAATTAAAATGAACAATAAACATTTTAATTACGAGTTTCATATCCCTTATAATATAGCAGATGACAAACTGAACTAGCTGTTATAATTTTCGATTTCAGAATAATTTCAAAGATCTTGTATATAGATATAAAAGTGTATCGATATAAAATGTGTTAACCTGTGGTAAGCACAACAAAGACAGTCTGTATAATATATAAACACATGAAGAATCCCCTGAAAAACAACTCTGGAGGAAACATTAAAGATTGAGTCCATGGAAAATTCATTGAAATGTTTAAAGCTTGTAATAACTTATTAAGTTCGTCTGGTTATTAAAAGATGTTATAAACAAAGTTAAGCCTCTTGCTTGTGTGAAGTCAAAATATACAGGTGGGTAGGTAATGCAATTTAGACTATGTTTGTATCGGATATTCATGTAAAGCAACGTATGAGCTATCTCAGCTAACTTTTAAACTAATAAACTAGAGAATGAGATATTTTAACAGTCATACCTCTTACTAAACAGTTACCCTAATCAAATAGTAGGATTTGACTGTTATTCTTGAAGCGCAACCACAAAGGGCAGGACGAGACATGAGCCATGAACCACTGGTACACAGTCCAGCACACTAACAACGACAACAAGAGCTATGAACCACTAGTACACAGTCAAGCACACTAACAACGGAACACGAGCCATGAAGCAGTGGTACATAGTCCAGCACACTAACAACGACAACAAGAGCTATGAACCACTAGTACACAGTCCAGCACACTAACAACGGAACACGAGCCATGAACCACTGGTACACAGTCTAGCACACTAGCAACGACAACAAGAGCTATGAACCACTAGTACACAGTCAAGCACACTAACAACGGAACACGAGCCATGAAGCAGTGGTACATAGTCCAGCACACTAACAACGGAACACGAGCCATAAACCACTGGTACACAGTCCAGCACACTAGCAACGGAAAACGAGCCATGAACCACTGGTACACAGTCCAAAACACAAACAACGGAACACGAGCCATAAACCACTGGTACACAGTTCAGCACACTAGCAACGGAACACGAGCCATAAACCACTGGTACACAGTCCAGCACACTAGCAACGGAAAACGAGCCATGAACCACTAGTACACAGTCCAAAACACAAACAACGGAACACGAGCCATGAACCACTGGTACACAGTTCAGCACACTAACAACGACAACAAGAGCTATGAACCACTAGTACACAGTCCAAAACACAAACAACGGAACACGAGCCATGAACCACTGGTACACAGTCTAGCACACTAACAACGACAACAAGAGCTATGAACCACTAGTACACAGTCCAGCACACTAACAACGGAACACGAGCCATGAACCACTGGTACACAGTCTAGCACACTAGCAACGACAACAAGAGCTATGAACCACTAGTACACAGTCAAGCACACTAACAACGGAACACGAGCCATGAAGCAGTGGTACATAGTCCAGCACACTAACAACGGGACACCAGACATGAACCACTGGTACACAGTCCAGAACACTAACAACGGGACACCAGACATGAACCACTAATACACAGTCCACAACACTAACAACGAGGACTATAAAACTGGGATAACTAGATTTTAAATTTAACTAAGTCCAGAGTAGCATGACAACATAAAATAGAACGGTTCATTTTCCATGTAGCAGGAAAACTATTATTTTTATAGTCTAATACCACGTACGATTACATTCCTTTTAACTGAAACATTTGAAACTAAAGTAGCAGTATATTAGATACAAGCTCGTGTTTCACTTTTATAAAGCCTATATTTGTTCAATTTTAAACCTATTGTTTGGTAATTTGAATCATACTCTAAAACAAAGAAAACGTTTTAATAGAAGTTGCGCAGCGAACCTACATAGAAAATAATTATATTTCTTATCATATGATCTTTGTTACACGAAATTGAAACAAAATACAAAGATGGTAAATTTCAGCTTATTAAACATACTGATGTTGTTTAAAGAAGGAATTTAATATTTCGGTTTGAAAGCTGGAAAAATTTGATTTTTATCAAAATGATTAAACTTTTTTATTCAGTAAATGTGGGTTGATTATCCACTAGTCAAATTCATTCAAGAGTTTGCGGTGGATGGTGATAACTAGCTGCCTTCCCTCTAGTCTTACATTGCTAAATTAGGGACGGCTAGCACAGATAGCTCTCGAGTAGCTGTGTGCGAAATTCAAAAACAAACAAACAAAAAACAAACTTTACCTATTTATTTGCAAAAACGAGCCGTTTTTTATATAAATTTCTCAACAAGTGGGTTTCTCGACATCACTAAACTTTACCTATGCCTGCCCAGCTGTCCAACTGTAAAGATACGTCATGGAGGATTTTTGTACATCTTTCAGATGGAAGTGATCAATTAGCATATTTAATTGTTACAGTCTAATGATCGCAAGTCATTTGAAATGAAGATATATTTCAGAAATGGTAGCTGTCTGTGTAACTATTTGGACAAACCCCTGGTACAGAAGTACAGACAAAACGATATAAAGTTCGCCATGACAATGTTCATTCGCCTCAAACTAAAAGACGAAATTAACTATGAGATGAAGAAATAAAAAAAAATGATTGGTCAGTATACTGAACCAAACAAAACCAAAACGTGAGTGGACTGAATTAGGGCTAATTACCAAAATTTACAAAACCAGAAGTGATGATAGAACTTTGACATACAGTTTTATATTCAGTAGGAACTATCGTTAAAAACAATAGCTTAAGACAAATTGTCGTATTTCTTGCATGTACCAGAAACTTGAAAAACATCGCACGTGTAATGTAAAATAATAAATAACTATTCGAACATCGGTAACAAGAAACGTAATAAAGATGACGGTAGAGGGCGGTTAGATCATGATTACCCTCGAAAAGTAATGAAATTCTTTAAACTTCCCATTACAACTAATACAGTTTAAAAATACATGCATTATCACTATAGGAGAGCGGTTAAATACTTGAAAACTATGCTAACGTTTTCAAGAACATTGTTCAAGTAAAAAGTACAAAAACAATGTTCTGTTGAACGTTGAACCTTTCTACCAAAACTGACGGCTCGAAATGACAGTAATATAAAAAAATAAAACTCCTCTCTCACAGGTTTCAGTGTTTTTCACTTCTGAATACATTAATTTTTATATATTTTTCCAACAGTATAAACTAATTCTCATTATAGAAAAATCAGCAAGAATATGTTTTCTTGAAACTGATACATTGAAACACTGTGGTTACCAATCTTAATAAGAACATTAACACGTCTTCTTGAAACTGGTACATTGAAACACTGTGGTAAACAATCTAATAAGAACAGTAACACGTCTTCTTGAAATTGGTACATTGAAACACTGTGGTAACCAATCTTAATAAGAACAGTAACACGTCTTCTTGAAACTAATACATTGAAACACTGTGGTAACCAATCTTAATAAGAACAGTAACACGTCTTCTTGAAACTGGTACACTGAAACACTGTGGTAAACAATCTTAATAAGAACAGTAACACGTCTTCTTGAAACTGGTACATTGAAACACTGTGGTAACCAATCTTAATACGAACAGTAACACGTCTTCTTGAAACTAGTACATTGAAACACTGTGGTAACCAATCTTAATAAGAACAGTAACACGTCTTCTTGAAATTAGTACATTGAAACACTGTGGTAACCAATCTTAATAAGAACAGTAACACGTCTTCTTGAAACTAATACATTGAAACACTGTGGTAACCAATCTTAATAAGAACAGTAACACGTCTTCTTGAAACTGGTACATTGAAATACTGTGGTAACTAATCTTAATAAGAACAGTAACACGTCTTCTTCAAACTAGTACATTGAAACACTGTAGTAACCAATCTTAATAAGAACAGTAGTTTGTCTTGTTGAATCTTTTAGGTATCAACACAGTGAAAATGGTAGACCATTTGTTCGTTTGTTGAGTTTTATTGTTTTTAATTTTTGATTATAACATTGTTTACCCTCCATTTTCTAGTAACAGAATACTTCTTCCTAGAATACCGTTACAGCTATTTACCTCTTTTTGTCCTCCATATTGTTATTAGTGTAAACCTGAATCTCGTTAAGCCTACTTTTAGTTCTGTTTTGCTTGTTACTAGTTTTAGGTTATCATGATGAAGGCAGATCAAAAAAATGTTTGTAACAAACAATTTTCTCCACCTAGGCCTACTTTTTGTCATATTATACATTAAGTAAGTGTTTTACTGTTTTTAGACTCTTGTTGCACTGCATATCTTACAAGATAGAAGGTAAATTAATATTATTATGTTGTACTGTCATTGAAATGTTACCAGGTTTTATATTATACAGTTGCTAATCAAATCCTTGTCTCTTGAATTCAAGATAATATTCTTGAAGTTCAAAATATATTGTTTGAAATCTCTCTTTCTCTGCCTACAAAAGACTGAATCAGTTGTTTGCAAGAACTCGTGTATGTTTACTTCAAACGGTGTCGCGTGAAAGGGTTCTTCACGAAGTAATCTCATTAATTTCGTCAGACGATCTGAGTGACCAATCAGAGCTTTCCAACGACTCAAAATTATCGATCAAGAAAAACTAGCAAACACTATACTTCTTCTAATTTTACTTCTCGTAGGTTTCCGTCTGTTTCTAGAACTTTTATTTTATCTAGTAGTTTATGTTAATAAATGTTTATATTTATATTTACATAATAAGTAAGACTTTCCCTATGTTTTTGGTCTTCCAACAGGTGTATATCTAAAGAAAGTTTTGTTTTTTGAATTTCGCACAAAGCTACTAGAGGGCTATCTGTAGACTAGAGGGAAGGCAGCTAGTCATCATTACACACCGCCAACTCTTGGGCTACTCTTTTACCAAGGAATAGTGGGATTGACCGTCACATTATAACGCCCCATGACTGAAAGAGGCGAGCATGTTTGGCGCGACGGGGATGCGAACCCGCGTCCCTCAGATTACGAGTCGCACGCCTTAACACGCTTGGCCATTTAAAGAAAGATAACTAACAATGCTTTACTACTTTTTCAAGCCATTATTCACGTGGTTTGATATTTGTAACTCTTTGTAACTTACTACTACATGGTTAATAATTTCTGTTGAATTTAACAAACACAAACATCTAGAAACCAACATTAAATTAAAATGAATTTTGATATTTTTACTATCAACATTTCTTGTGTTTTCCACGGGTAAAATTTTGAAGATTTAATCGATATCGGTATTTGACTTTATAACCAACGCTATACTTTCTTTCTTTAGTTTGTTCGTTTGTTTTCTAATTTCATGCTAAGGCTACACGAGGGCTAGCTACACTAGCCGTCCATAATTTAGTAATGAAGACTAAATGGAAGGCAGTTAGTCATCACAATCCACAGCCAACTCTTGGGCTACTATTTTACCAACGAATAGTGGGATAGATTGTTTTATTTTAACGCCCACACGTCTGAAATGGAGAACGTGTTTGGTGTGATAGGGATTCGAACCCGCGACCCTCTGTTTACGAGTCGAGTGCCCTAGCCACTTGGCCATGCCAGGCCTTCTTTCCTTAGAACACTACGAGTCAAGTGCCCTAGCCACTTGGCCACGCTCGGCCTTCTTTCCTTAGAACACTAAAGACGTCAGTCAAGAATTAAACAAAGGCATGTGCTTAGATCCGAGCTCAGATTTCTTTTTCCTGAGTTGATTTGTTCCTGAGTCAAGGAAATATTGCTTCATTTTTGTGAAATAGCTTGTAGAAGTTTCACGAGTGATGTGTTTTAAAACTAAAGGAACTTAACCGTTTGTACTTAATTCTCACCAGGATATTAGACGTAAATAATAATATATTCATTATAACGTTTGCACTTAAGTCTTACCAGGATATTAAGCTTAAATAATAATATGTTTATTGTAACATTTGTAGTTAATTCTCATCAGGATATTAAAACTTAAATAATAATATGTTTATTGTAACGTTTGTACTTAAGTCTGACCAGGATATTAGACGTAAATAATAATATAGTCATTATAACCTTTGTACTTACTTAAAACAAGAAAGAGCCATAACATCACGTTAGGTTAGGTCAGATTCGGTTAATTAAGGTTTGGTTATATTAGAGTAGGTAAGGTCAAGTAAATTTACGTGAGGTTAGGTTTAGTCAGGTTATATCAGGTCCGATTGTGTTATATTAAATCAGTTCAGATTAGTTTAGGAATAGAAATCGTAAAACGGGTCACTAGGAAATGTTTAATTTCAATGAAAATTTGTTGTAAACTAGTTATTCAGTTTGAAGTAACACTATACATGAAATATTGTGTATACGATATTATTTTTCTATATTTCATTTATGTTATATTTAAACTTTTATATTTTATTATATATTATATTTGTATTTCTGTATTTTATTTAATGAGATAGTTGTATTTTCATATTTTATTGTATATTATATTTGTATTTGTATATTTTATTGTTATTATATTTCTATTTTTATATTTTATTGTATATTATATTTGTAATTCTATGTAATATTATATATTATATTTTTATTTTTATGATTTATTGTACATTACACTTGTATTTTCATTATTTATTATATATTATATTTGTATTTGTATATTTCATTCTATTTATATTTATATTTTAATATTTTATTGTATATTATACTTGTATTTTTATGTTTTATTGCGTATTATATTTGTATTTCTATATTTGATTGTATATCATATTTGTACTTTTATATTTTACTGTATATTGTATTTGTAATTTATGTTTTATTATATATTTCTATTTTTCTTAATTATATGATATTTCTTTTTTGTTCTATTGCATATTATATTTGTATTTGTATATTTTATTGAATATTACATTTGTATTTCTATATTTCATTGTATATGATACTTGTATTTCTATATTTTAGTGTATATCATATTTGTATTTCTGTATTTTATTGAATGTGATAGTTGTATTTTCATATTTTATTGTGCATTATATATGTATTTTCATATTTATTGTATATTATATTTCTATTTTGATATTTTATTGTACATTATGTTTGGAATTTTATGTTTTATTATATATTATATTTTATTGTATATTATACTTGTATTTCAATATTTTATTAAATATTATATTTTTATTTTATGTTTTATTCTATATTATATTTCTATTTCTATATTGTATTGTACATAATATTTGTATTTTTTATATGTTATTGTATATTATATTTGTACTTGAATGTTTTATTGTATTTATATTTGTATTTTGATATTTTCTTGTATATTATATTTGTATTTGTATATTTTATTTGATATTATATTTCTATTTCTATATTTTATTCTATATTATATTTTTATTTTTATGTTTTATTATACATTATATACTTATTTTTATATTTTACTACATATTATATATTTATTTCTATATTTTATTTAATGTGATAGTCGTATTTTCATATTTTGTTTTATATTATATTTGCTTTTGTACATTTTATTGTATGTTATATTTGTCTTTCTATATTTTATTTTATATTTGTGGTTTTTTTATTTATTGTGAATTAAATTTGTATTTCTATATTTTATTGTTTTTATATCGGTATTTTTAAGTTTTATTGTATATTCTATTTGTCTTTCTATATTTCATTGTATATCATATTTGTATTTCGATATTTCATTAAATATTATATTTTTACTTTTTGTATTTTATTGTATATTTGTATTTCTGTATTTATTGGATGTTGTATCTGTATTTCTAATTTCTTTGTATGTTATATTTGTATTTTTATATTTTATTCCATATTATACTTGTATTTTTATATTCTATTCTATATTATATTTGTAATTCTATGATTTATTGTACATTATACTTGTATTTTTATCATTTATTGCATATTATATTTCTATTTTTATATTTTATTGCTTTTTATACCTGTATTTTATGTTTTATTGTATATTTTATTTGTATTTCTTATTTCATTGCATATTGTATTTGTATTTATATATTTTATTGTATACCATATTTGTATATCTGTATTTAATTAAATATATTTTTATTTTATATTTTATTGTATATTATACCTCTCTTTCTGTTTTTTATTGTATATTATATTTCTATTTTAATGCTTCATTGTATATTATATTTGTATTCTATATTTTATTGTATTTATATTTGTATTTTTATGTTTTATTGCATATTATATTTGTATTTTTATGTGTTATTGTATATTATATTTGTATTTATATATATTATATTATATATCATACTTGTATTTTTATTCTCTCTCATTCCTCGTATCACTACACATAATTTTAGATTTTTGATAAAGATCACACTAATTACTTCATTATATTTCAGCCTAGAAAAGCTATAAACTTTACAATTTCGGATATATAAAAAATAATAATTATATCATTTAAATACATAATCCCTTGAACTACCAGAGGTTATTATTAAAAGCTATCATACGAATTCAGGGGGTCCAAATAAACCATTATTCAAAGTTTGAAGCTGATTACTAACAATTACCGAATAAAGTTATTTAAAGTTAGTTTCTTTTATCTCACAACCACAGTGATTTATTAAACTTAAAACAACAATTATACTTAATACAAGTAATTATATAGAACGATAAATATGAATGACGTCGAGAAAGATATTTTTATAGTTTTTGCAGTATTCACAGTTTTGTTGCCACGTAACAGAAAAGGTTGATTAGTCTTTGGAGTGAAAAGTAGGGAGATATTTATCTCATACAGGCTCATGTGGGTCGTTAACCGTTACTTTAGTTTACTGTCTCGAGCTCTTAACGTATTTACATAATGCGATTTTATCTTTATATCGTTGTTGTTAGTTGTGATATGGCCAGAATATTCCATTTGAGCTCGTACCTCGATACTGTTGGGTTTCACACTACAAAGTATCTCGGGTACAGCAGGTGCAGAAAATAATCAGTTGGAAGATCCACTCGTGTCATCTCTGTCATGACGTTCTTAAGGACGTCACATTAGGATCGTTATGTAAATGAAAGAGAACTGTTTGTAAGAGGTAACAAAACTGTGATTTTTAATGAGAAGTGAATTATTATTAAATACCAAAAGGTTAGTGTTAAACGTAAGGCCACAACTTACCATGATATCAACGTCTTCGTACTAATTTTCACATATTCTGTCTTTTGCATGGATGACCTGCGATCTTCGGAAATAGAAAATCTTAAGCCATTTCTGATAACAATAGTAGAACAAGGAACCTAGTTTATATGACCATCTATGTTCGTCCACCTTAGTCTTTTCTCATAACAGTAGTAGTACAAAGAACCTAGCTTATATGACCATCTATATCTATTCATCCAGGTCTTCTTTGATAACAGTAGTAGTACAAGGAACCTAGCTTACATGACCAACTATGTTCGTCCAGCTAGGCCTTCTCTGATAGCAGTAGTAGTACAAGGAACCTAGCTTACATGACCAACTATATTTGTCCAGCTAGGCCTTCTCTGATAACAGTAGTCGTACAAGGAACCTAGCTTACATGACTAACTATATTTGTCCAGCTAGGCCTTCTCTGATAACAGTAGTCGTACAAGGAACCTAGCTTACATGACCAACTATGTTCGTCCAGCTAGGCCTTCTCTGATAACAGTAGTAGTACAAGGAACCTAGCTTACATGACCAACTATGTTCGTCCAGCTAGGCCTTCTCTGATAGCAGTAGTAGTACAAGGAACCTGTCTTATATCTAAGATTATTGGAAGAAAAATAGGTAAACGAAAACGCCAATGTGACTACCTACTTTATTCACATAAGTAGGTAATGAAATATCTTAATCATTTTATGAATGCGCATAAGGTTTAGTTGAAAAATAGTTCCTCACAATGAAATTAAAAGTATAAATCTAGAATAAAACCAAGCATGATGTATTGAATAAAGAAGAAATAATTTAATTAATACAGTAAGAGACGTAAATCAGCACTGCATAAAAGCAATGCAGAAACAGGCTGAAAATGTAGATATAAACCAAAATATGGCCCGGCATGGCCAAGCGTGTTAAGGCGTGCGACTCGTAATCTGAGGGTCGCGGGTTCGCGTTCCCATCGCGCCAAACATGCTCGCCCTTTCAGCCGTGGGGGCGTTATAATGTAACGGTCAATCCCACTATTCGTTGGTAAAAGAGTAGCCTAAGAGTTGGTGGTGGGTGGTGATGACTAGCTGCCTTCCCTCTAGTCTTACACTGCTAAATTAGGGACGGCTAGCACAGATAGCCCTCGAGTAGCTTTGTGCGTAATTCAAAAACAAAACAAACAAACAAAACCAAAATGTATTAATGAAAATGTAGAGATAAACCAAAATGTATCCGATGTTTCTATTAAAGATTCTCTAACATTGTGTTTTCCGTTAGTGATAGTGATTAGCAGATGAATTTGTACTTTGTCAACCTTTTAAAAGTCTCCATGCGAAAAGGCTAAACGACAGCGTGTGGTAAAGGTTCAGATTCCCGTGAGATTAAAATCAAATAAGGACCTTGGACACTCTGGTACAGTCCCTCATAGCTAAAAACATTTTTGTAATTGTCACAGGGCAAAGTTGCGAAGATGGATAAAGAAATATTCCTGGAGAATGTTTCCAATTGATGGAGCGATCTGTTTAACTGACAGGACCGCATGGAAGTCAACGATACAAGAAACGTGGTAGACGAAACCTAGAGAGCTGATTATGACATTGAGTATATTTATTAACAAGCTACATAAAGTCAGCAGCTAAAGAACACTTAATCTCTCGGATGACATGTAAAACTGGTCTCTGATAATAACATCAAAAATACCACATATTACAAAATCACTTCTCAAAAAAGTGAACGATTAATGTTTATTTACAATTGTCTTTAATAACTATCATCTTAACATGCTCACTCTGCAGACCGTTTGTTTAGATTACTCTATTCTGTGGATTTAGGACTAGTCCAAGTGTTTTAAACCAGTCAAATTTCGTGAGATGATGTTAGGACTTGCCTAAGTCGTTTAAAAATTAGTCGAATTTCATGAGATATGTTTGTGATTCCCGACAGCAATATCACATCTAGAATATTTAATTGGTCATTATAGATTGTTGTCTATTAACATTTGAAATACAGTACCTCAGTTTCTTATAGGATTTATTGACTTTCAATCTACTTTTCAGATGGTTTTAATTCTTATTTCGTATCTCTGTTAATCAGAATATTACAAACCTACACAATAGACAATCTGTGTAACTTTCCATATTAATCAGAATATTACCGTCTGATGCATTTCTACAAATTTGCACAATGGACTATCTGTGTAACTTTCCATGTTAATCAGAATATTACCGTTTAATGCATTTCTACAAACCTACACAATGGACTATCTGTATAACTTTCCATGTTAATCAGAATATTACCGTCTCATGCATTTCTACAAATTTGCACAATGGACTATCTGTGTAACTTTCCATGTTAATCAGAATATTACCGTTTAATGTAAACGGTACATTACTACAAACCTACACAATCAGTGATGTCGAGAAACCCACTTCTTGAAAAATTTATATGCAAAAACGGCTCGTTTGGGTTGAGAAAATATTTTACATAGAAGAGCGAACAACGTTTCGACCTTCTTCGGTCATCGTCAGGATTAATATAGGTATAAAGGCGTTCCTTTATATTGGTTTATTTTGGGTTTAAGTTGTTGTATGAGTAAGGCTTCTTTAATTTTGCATTTGTTTATGTTTGTTTCTTTATTTAGTATTTGAGTGTTTTCTATTGTTATGTTGTGTTTATTTGACTTGCAGTGTTCGAAAACGTGTGAAGGTGACTTTTTATGTTCTTTGAATCTGGTTTCCATTTTTCTACTTGTTTCTCCAATATAGAAGACGTGGCAGTTATCACATTGTATTTTATAAATAATGTTGGTGTGGTGTTTGTCAGTGTAGTTTTTACATAGTATAGACCTCAGTTTTGTGCCTGGTTTTTGAATAAATTTGGTATTAACTGGAATGTCATATTTTGTTACTAGTTTTTGCCAAATGTTGGTATTTGTCTGCTGATGTCAGGAATATATGGTATACAGTAGTATATGGTTTCGTGATTTTTTGATTCGTGAGATGTATTTACTTTTGTTGGTTGATTTTGCTTTTTGTCTAGGTGTGTGCGTATAATGTTTTCTACGGTTTGTGGAGGAAACTTATTGATGTTGATGAAGTATTGTTTTATTTTGTCTAATTCATCGTTAATTTTATCTGGTGAGCATAGTTTTATGGCTGCGTTTATTTGGTTTCTTAGTATGTTGAGTTTTTGTTTTGTTTCATGTGCTGAGTCCCAAGGAATGTTTTGTCCAGTATGGGTGATTTTTCGGTGGATTTCTGTTTTGAATTGTGTGTCGGTTCTTGTAATTTTGAGGTTAAAAATGATATTTGATTGCTTTCTTCCTGTTCACATGTGAAGTTAATGTTGGGATGTATAGAGTTAATGTGATTGAAAAAATTAAGTATGTGTTCTGTAGATTTGAATCCCGCAACCGTGTCATCTACATATCTGTACCAGTATAGTGCTGGATGTAATGCTGTGTAAATTGCTTGTGTTTCAACTTGTGTCATAAAAATATTGGCTAGAACTGGTGATACTGCGTTGCCCATGCTTAGGCCATTTGTTTGTATATAGTTTTGGTTGTTGAACATGAAGTTTGTCTTTATCGTGGTGAATTCTATGAGGGTTGCTAACTGGTTGCTGGGAATTTCTATAGTTGGGTTAGGGTCTCGGATATAGAGTTCTAAGGCTATCTTGCAGGCTTCAGTGGTTGGAACTTCTGTAAAGAGGGATATAACATCGAAACTGGCCATTAAGGCTTTATGATTAAGTTGATTTAGATTAGACTTAAAATTAAAAAAGTCTTTGATGAATGAGCTGGCGATAAAGACGATAAAGAAACAAACATAAACAAACGCAAAATTAAAGAAGCCTTACTTATACAACAACTTAAACCCAAAATAAACCAATATAAAGGAACGCCTTTATACCTATATTAATATAATAAAATAAATAAAATTATATATTCAAACATCTAACACCGCCCTCTACATTCCGACACTCAGTTACACAACCCCTTTCAACATGTAGTCAGCTTCTGGTCAGTTACCTCTTTCTTTGTGAACATGACGATGACCGAAGAAGGTCGAAACGTTGTTCGCTCTTCTATGTAAAATATTTTCTCAACCCAAACGAGCCGTTTTTGGATATAAAAAACCTACACAATGAACTATCTGTGTAACTTTCCATGTTAATCAGAATATTACCGTGTGATGCATTTCTATAAACTTACACAATGGGCTATCTGTGTAACTTTCCAAATTATTGTCGTATAAAGAATTTCTTAGTTTTAAAATACTAACGTCATTACAGCATGGAATATTGCATTACGAGTACGGTAAATAAATATTATGTCTACACAGTTTCACTAAATATGTCAAAACTTAAAAATAAAAATCCTTAGAGTAAGTATTAAAAGGACAGCTTCAAATTTGTGATCTGATTTTTTTAAGATCTGTGTTATTCTGACTAATGTTCACAACGTTCGACACTTCGGAATTAACTTAATCCAGAGAAGTGACTGGCATAATGTGTCAAACGTAATCCAGAGAAGTGACTGATATAATGTATCAAACTTAATCCAGAGAAGTGACTGGTATAATGTATCAAACTTAATCCAGAGAAGTGACTGGTATAATGTATCAAACTTAATCCAGAGAAGTGACTGGTATAATGTATCAAACTTAATCCAGAGAAGTGACTGGTATAATGTATCAAACTTAATCCAGAAAGTGACTGGTATAATTATCAAACTTAATCCAGAGAAATTTAAATACTGTTCAAACTTATCCAGAGAACAAACTGGTATAATTTGCTAAACGCTCTAGTTTTCCAACTATTGTTTATATTAGAACAAAGCTGACTACGCTCTAGTTTTCCACTATTGTTTATATTAGAACAAAGCTGACTACGTTCTAGTTTTCTACTGTTGTTTATATTAGAACAAAGCTGACTACGCTCTAGTTTTTCACTATTGTTTATATTAGAACAAAGCTGACTGCGCTGTAGTTTTTCACTACTGTTTATATTAGAACAAAGCTGACTACGTTCTAGTTTTCTACTGTTGTTTATATTAGAACAAAGCTGACTACGCTGTAGTTTTCCGCTATTATTTATATTAGAACAAAGCTGACTGCGCTGTAGTTTTCCACTATTGTTTACATTAGAAGAAAGCTGACTACGCTCTAGTTTTCCACTATTGTTTACATTAGAAGAAAGCTGACTACGCTCTAGTTTTCCACTATTGTTTACATTAGAGCAAAGCTGACTACGCTGTAGTTTTCCATGATTGTTTACATTAGAACAAAGCTGACTACGCTCTAGTTTCCACTATTGTTTATATTAGAACAAAGCTGACTACGCTCTAGTTTTCCACTATTGTTTACATTAGAAGAAAGCTGACTACGCTCTAGTTTTCCACTATTGTTTACATTAGAAGAAAGCTGACTACGCTCTAGTTTTCCACTATTGTTTACATTAGAACAAAGCTGACTACGCTGTAGTTTTCCATGATTGTTTACATTAGAACAAAGCTGACTACGCTCTAGTTTCCACTATTGTTTATATTAGAACAAAGCTGACTACGCTCTAGTTTTCCACTATTGTTTACATTAGAAGAAAGCTGACTACGCTCTAGTTTTCCACTATTGTTTACATTAGAGCAAAGCTGACTACGCTCTAGTTTTCCACTATTGTTTACATTAGAAGAAAGCTGACTACGCTCTAGTTTTCCACTATTGTTTACATTAGAGCAAAGCTGACTACGCTGTAGTTTTCCACGATTGTTTACATTAGAACAAAGCTGACTACGCTGTAGTTTTCCGCTATTGTTTATATTAGAACAAAGCTGACTACGCTCTAGTTTTCCACTATTGTTTACATTAGAAGAAAGCTGACTACGCTCTAGTTTTCCACTATTGTTTACATTAGAAGAAAGCTGACTACGCTCTAGTTTTCCACTATTGTTTACATTAGAGCAAAGCTGACTACGCTGTAGTTTTCCACGATTGTTTACATTAGAACAAAGCTGACTACGCTCTAGTTTTCCACTATTGTTTAGATTATAACAAAGCTGACTACGATGTAGTTTTCCACTATTGTTTATATTAGAACAAAACTAGAGTCAACGCTCTAGTTTTCCACCAAAGAGAATCGAAGCTAGGACCTCAGTGTTATGATTCTCTAGCTTATCACTTACCGCTGACCTATTGGGGGACATTTATGTAGAAACGGTCACAAAATTCAACGTTTCGGTCTCATGATACGAGCTCCTTTGTACAGAAATTTTCACTGTCATATTTTTATCCAAGCTAGAAATAAAACAAATACACGTCAGGAAGTATGATCTAAAAAAAAATCATATTCTGCCAAAATTCGCAATAATTTATTCTATAAGTAAATATATCCTTAAACATAAACTTTGTCTTAAAGTGGGTTTTAGATTGCACTTGTTTATTGTCTCTTAGTTTGTGGGTAAGCAGCCGTGAATATGTAAGATATATTAAAATCAATTTATGTCAGTATAGC
Organism: Tachypleus tridentatus; assembly: GCF_004210375.1. Classification (NCBI taxonomy): domain Eukaryota; kingdom Metazoa; phylum Arthropoda; class Merostomata; order Xiphosura; family Limulidae; genus Tachypleus; species Tachypleus tridentatus. The sequence goes on along the minus strand of NC_134837.1, from coordinate 2,479,788 downwards.
AAACCTGACGCACGTTGTTGTACTAGACATATTTTACTAACTTTTGTTGATGCTATGTATGTTATTATATTTGTAGTTTTTAGAAAAACCGCCTAGAAGTTTATTTATAACAAATACTCTTCCAGTACTATATGTTATCTAAGAATCATTTTTTTTTATAATTTAAATGAACGACTCACACAAACCTTCGAGTATTTCATATCTTTTAATGTACGTTTTATCAAAAGGGGTCCGTAGAGATTCACGCACCAGTTTTATTTTATACCTTTAGCGCCGTATACTAAAATAATTTTGTCCGATTTGCTCGTGTAATTCTATAAATTGTTAGCACTAACAAAAGCATTGCTGGTAGAAAGCGATCTCTTACGTCAGTACATTAGCGTGGCACGTGCTATGCTTTTCAAATCTTCAAAACTCTCTTAGAGAGAATAATGAAAATAAAGCCTATTTATTTCTCGTTCATCTAATGCTTGTGAAATACAACAAAAATGTAATAATCGAGAAAAGAATTCAACAGAAAAAGACATGGATATATATTTAAACATACAACACCTAGTGGGGGGTTTGAGACATTTTTCTTACGAACTGATGATTCTGCGAAATTCAGTCTTTCTGATCACAATTATTCTTGGTTGATTCTGTAACCTGACTTATGATATTTTTATAAAATAAGCGCTGTGGATACAGCATGGTTACAGAGTTTCTTCGATCTTACACAAGACAGAAATTCGACATTTGATACGTTTTGTTTCAACCACAGTCGGGCTGATATCGAGAGCAGAAGGAAATATATAATATGAACTCCTACAATTTAAATTAAAGTCAGCATTTATGATAAGAGAGGGCTTGGCTTCGTTTAACGAACGCCATTTTAATCCTTTTTCTTATGAACACTTACTTAACATGTTATTTTATTAACACTAGTTGTGTCGTTTTGACGTCCTTACTTGCTGAACTTATGAATCAAAACATAACATTACGATACGAAACGAAAATTCGCATACAGTTTTTAAGTTTTGCTACTGTGTCAGAAGTCCATTAATAATTCTTAACAAAGTGCTATAACAGCGACCTCTTTGTTAAGATTCATGCTACATAATAGAAACAAAAAAAATGTTTATAGGCTTAACTTCTCTTTCTCCAATAAACTGGTTTCTCTGAATCTGTTACCTTGGCTGTAACGTCAACAGTCTGTGTAAACCTTGTGAATCAAGTAGTCCGAACATTGTGTCTATTCATTACCTTAATGTGCTATTATGTTTTTGTTTTCCCTAGCTATTAGCACTAAAATGCCAGCTACAGAAAGAACCTCCTACGTTGATACTAGAAATTAACTTATGTTTTTTGTATTTTAAAATAATTTTCTGTTATTATTCTATGATAATTTACTGTTATTGTTCTATGCTAAGTGCGTGAATAATTTAAATTTTTAATTCGTATCTGTTTTTCAGTCATTTCTCTCAGTTGGAAAATTTCATTCCGGTGTCTGTTTTTCTCTCGTTTTAATAAGTAATATTTTTATTGTAATATTTGTATTGTTTGAAATTACTTTTTAAAATGCAACGAAGAAAATTCAAATATATCTGTTATGATGAACAGCACTGTGTTTGCACACAACACGTTATGATGAACAGCACTGTGTTTGTACACAACACATTAGAAGTACCTTAATCGAACTGCTGTTTTTAAGTTTAAGAGGTTTTAAGTGGATTTCACATATTTGTGTGTTACATCAACCCAAGGTACTTACACTGTAATGTTACCAAGACCTGGGAACAAAAGTGATACTAGATGATATCTGGGTTAAGCTGTGCGAAATTAGTTCTGGAAACGAAATTACCCGAATGAAAGTATTTTAATTTCTGTTAATCATCGTTTATATCTACTCTGTGACATGCTTTCAATAATAATTATTTATTTACAACAATAGAAGTCGACACGCGCCTAAACAGTACCTCGTGCGGCTAAAGCTGAGATGAATATATATCACAAAACTGGCGGGAAATAAACTAAGTTTGCGATTAAGCATGGTAAATAGTTGATATCACCAGTATATGACATCGGGATGGCGATATCATCCATCACGGATAATGTCACCAGTATATGACATCAGAATGGCGATATTATCCATCACGGATAATGTCACCAGTATATGACATCGGGATGGCGATATCATCCATCACGGATAATGTCACCAGTATATGACATAAGGATGGCGATATCATCCATCACGGATAATGTCACCAGTATATGACATCGGGATGGCGATATCATCCATCACGGATAATGTCACCAGTATATGACATCGGAATGGCGATATCATCCATCACGGATAATGTCACCAGTATATGACATCGGGATGGCGATATCATCCATCACGGATAATGTCACCAGTATATGACATCGGAATGGCGATATCATCCATCACGGATAATGTCACCAGTTTATGACATCGGAATGGCGATATCATCCATCACGGATAATGTCACCAGTATATGACATCACAGTATGTCATGGAATGCGGTCGAAACAACTGTGACATTACAGTAATACCATTCAATTGGTACAGAGTTTGGTGCGTATACCATTACTTATTCTTACCCACACAATACTTCTCACAGAACCACATGGGCCACATTCTTGTATGAAAACAGATTTTACGTTCCCTTTCAATGAATAATATCATTTAGTCATAATATGACATGAAACTCATCTGTAAAATACATAAATATTTGTTTTAACTCACCGGTCGTGTCTTTGACGTCACTACTGGTTATATCTTGATGTGGAAACTATGAGTCATAACTGTCTGCAGTGAATGGTCAGTATCCATTCCTCTGGTGACCATTCACATATTTTATTGGTGATATGTTTATTATTTCAGGTTGAACTTGGAGCATTTGAAACACTTTAAAGTGTCAGTTGTGAGATTCATTTAATGTCGTCCACAAAATATTGTTTTTCGTTTGTTTGTACGTTAAGCACGAAGCTGCACGATGGGCCATTGCTACTGTGCTCACCACGGGTGTCGAACCCTGACTTTTACAATCATAACTTTCATAAGCCTTCATTTTTATCCTTGAGCCATTATAGGACTTCAAACAAATTATGGAAACATTCCATACTTCTCTGGACTAAAGAAACACATCCATTGTGTACAAACGACATATTTATAATTTGCCTACAAACAACATGTATATAGTTTTTTTTTAAATAATTCTTCTGCCCATCCAAGTATATCGATTTTATAAAACCGCTAACAGTGAAAGAAAATACGTAAGAAAGACATGAATAATTATATTATCAAAGAGGAACAGTTTTTATTACTACAGTCCTTTGTTATCATCCTTTATTATGTCCTGGTGGGAAAGTACCAGATATCAGTTCCAGGTGGTGAAGTGAATGAATAAAATCCATTGTGTATCTTGGCACTAAAGAAAATAAAACGTGTACCCCATCAAGTCAGTGGTAAGTTTACGGACTTACAACGTTAAAAATAACAGATGTTAGGCCCAGAAGAGTGCTGGCCTAACGAGATAGAGCGAAAATTCCCAGTGGGCCTCGTAGGAAAAGCCAATAGTGTTGTTATAATATACTTGTGTGCCCCTTCAAGCTTTATTTCCGGTAAAAGTTTAAAGTCCAGTCCACGTCTGATTAAACCAATTAGTTACCAAAACTTCACAAACTTTTGTTGTACAAGTTGTAACTTATAAAGTTCTCTTGTTCAGGTAAAGATAGCGCTTTAAAAATAATTTGTCATTAGCAAGGCCCAACTCAGTAGTTATAGTATTACAGAAAAGCCTCTTTGGCAGCGAAGATTGGGAGATCTGAAATGTTGTTATTCCACACCTCTGATTTGAAATCGGAAGAAGATAAATTAACAATCTTTAGTTAACGTTATTTTTGAAACAAATGCTAGGCCTATTTATGCCAATGTCGAGTAAATTACCCGCTTATGAACGGTAACTTGTGGTTTCTCGAAAAATGATTTGTTAGGCCTCATGTAACAGTAAGAGGGTGAATAAGTATATACGAAGTAGGTTAGAAAACGAAACTCAGATGTGTGAATTTGCTATCTCTAAACTCCAAACAAGTTTTTCTATGACACGTAGAGAGGTTTATGTATTTAGCTACACCCATTATTGGACTGATGTTTTGTTCTGATCTCTGTAACTAGATTGTGCTGTTTAAAATTTATTGTTAATTATCGTTGAGTTTATGAAATAGATAAATAAAACAAACTATATATTTATATAAACATGATTTAAAGAAACTACAAAAACATAAATATATATTGATGTATACCACCCATATTGTTACTTAGAAAGGTTTATATAAACATGATTTAAAGAAACTACAAAAACATAAATATATATTGATGTATACCACCAATATTGTTACTTAAAAAGGTTTATATAAACATGACTTAAAGAAACTACAAAAACATAAATATATATTGATGTATACCACCCATATTGTTACTTAGAAAGGTTTATATAAACATGATTTAAAAAAACTACAAAAACATAAATATATATTGATGTATACCACCCAGATTGTTACTTAGAAAGGTTTATATAAACATGATTTAAAGAAACTACAAAAACATAAATATATATTGATGTATACCACCCATATTGTTACTTAGAAAGGTTTATATAAACATAATTTAAAGAAACTACAAAAACATAAATATATATTGATGTATACCACCCATATTGTTACTTAGAAAGGTTTATATAAACATGATTTAAAGAAACTACAAAAACATAAATATATATTGATGTATACCACCCATATTGTTACTTAGAAAGGTTTATATAAACATGATTTAAAGAAACTACAAAACCATAAATATATATTGATGTATACCACCCATATTGTTACTTAGAAAGGTTTATATAAACATGACTTAAAGAAACTACAAAAACATAAATATATATTGATGTATACCACCATATTGTTACTTAGAAGGTTTATATAAACATGATTTAAAGAAACTACAAAACATAAATATATATTGATGTATACCACCCATATTGTTACTTAGAAAGGTTTATATAAACATAATTTAAAGAAACTACAAAACATAAATATATATTGATGTATACCACCCATATTGTTACTTAGAAAGGTTTATATAAACATGACTTAAAGAAACTACAAAAACATAAATATATATTGATGTATACCACCCATATTGTTACTTAGAAGGTTAGGTTTATATAAACATGACTTAAAGAAACTACAAAACATAAATATATATTGATGTATACCACCCATATTGTTACTTAAAAGGTTTATATAAACATGATTTAAAGAAACTCAAAACATAAATATATATTGATGTATACCACCCATATTGTTACTTAGAAAGGTTTATATAAACATAATTTAAAGAAACTACAAAACATAAATATATATTGATGTATACCACCCATATTGTTACTTAGAAAGGTTTATATAAACATGACTTAAAGAAACTACAAAAACATAAATATATATTGATGTATACCACCCATATTGTTACTTAGAAAGGTTAGGTTTATATAAACATGACTTAAAGAAACTACAAAAACATAAATATATATTGATGTATACCACCCATATTGTTACTTAGAAAGGTTTATATAAACATGATTTAAAGAAACTACAAAAACATAAATATATATTGATGTATACCACCCATATTGTTACTTAGAAAGGTTTATATAAACATGATTTAAAGAAACTACAAAAACATAAATATATATTGATGTATACCACCCATATTGTTACTTAGAAAGGTTTATATAAACATGATTTAAAGAAACTACAAAAACATAAATATATATTGATGTATACCACCCATATTGTTACTTAGAAAGGTTTATATAAACATAATTTAAAGAAACTACAAAACATAAATATATATTGATGTATACCACCCATATTGTTACTTAGAAAGGTTTATATAAACATGATTTAAAGAAACTACAAAAAACATAAATATATATTGATGTATACCACCCATATTGTTACTTAGAAAGGTTTATATAAACATGATTTAAAGAAACTACAAAAAACATAAATATATATTGATGTATACCACCCATATTGTTACTTAGAAAGGTTTATATAAACATGACTTAAAGAAACTACAAAAACATAAATATATATTGATGTATACCACCCATATTGTTACTTAGAAAGGTTAGGTTTATATAAACATGACTTAAAGAAACTACAAAAACATAAATATATATTGATGTATACCACCCATATTGTTACTTAGAAGGTTTATATAAACATGATTTAAAGAAACTCCAAAAACATAAATATATATTGATGTATACCACCCATATTGTTACTTAGAAAGGTTTATATAAACATAATTTAAAGAAACTACAAAAACATAAATATATATTGATGTATACCACCCATATTGTTACTTAGAAAGGTTTATATAAACATGACTTAAAGAAACTACAAAAACATAAATATATATTGATGTATACCACCCATATTGTTACTTAGAAAGGTTAGGTTTATATAAACATGACTTAAAGAAACTACAAAAACATAAATATATATTGATGTATACCACCCATATTGTTACTTAAAAGGTTTATATAAACATGATTTAAAAGAAACTACAAAACATAAATATATATTGATGTATACCACCCATATTGTTACTTAGAAAGGTTTATATAAACATGATTTAAAGAAACTACAAAAACATAAATATATATTGATGTATACCACCCATATTGTTACTTAGAAAGGTTTATATAAACATGATTTAAAGAAACTACAAAAACATAAATATATATTGATTTATACCACCCATATTGTTACTTAGAAAGGTTTATATAAACATGACTTAAAGAAACTACAAAAACATAAATATATATTGATGTATACCACCCATATTGTTACTTAGAAAGGTTTATATAAACATGATTTAAAGAAACTACAAAACATAAATATATATTGATGTATACCACCATATTGTTACTTAGAAAGGTTTATATAAACATGATTTAAAGAAACTACAAAACATAAATATATATTGATTTATACCACCCATATTGTTACTTAGAAAGGTTTATATAAACATGACTTAAAGAAACTACAAAAAACATAAATATATATTGATGTATACCACCATATTGTTACTTAGAAAGGTTTATATAAACATGACTTAAAGAAACTACAAAAACATAAATATATATTGATGTATACCACCCATATTGTTACTTAGAAAGGTTTATATAAACATGATTTAAAGAAACTACAAAAACATAAATATATATTGATGTATACCACCCATATTGTTACTTAGAAAGGTTTATATAAACATGATTTAAAGAAACTACAAAAACATAAATATATATTGATGTATACCACCCATATTGTTACTTAGAAAGGTTTATATAAACATGATTTAAAGAAACTACAAAAACATAAATATATATTGATGTATACCACCCATATTGTTACTTAGAAAGGTTTATATAAACATGACTTAAAGAAACTACAAAAACATAAATATATATTGATGTATACCACCCATATTGTTACTTGGAAAGGTCAGCTGTCATCGATAATCCTTTACCAGTTTTTGCTGTGCTTTCTACTGGAAGTGGTAGCTTCTACAGTCAGTAAAATATTATTATTTATAGCTACACAATGGGTTATCTGCGCTCTATCTTACTGGACAATTTAATCTCTGATTGTACCATAAACTCACCACTGACCCATTGGAGATGTGGAATAATATGTTTAATATCATTCAAGTTGAAACTAACTGGATATACAAAATGGATATTTCTGATTAAGAATAAAACAAAATGAAATGAGAAGATGCAAAATGAGAAACTTAAATGTTTCTCACAAAATATCCAAAAAAGTACCCCATACCCGATGAAGAGAAACATGTATCACAGATTTAGTGTTACCTATGTATACATCATTAGTTGTAAAATAGTCATATCCATTACTGGTCATACAACTAATTATATAACAATGAACTGAGGAGAGATTATTTGGTCATACAACTAATTATATAACAATGAACTGAGAAGAGATTATTTGGTCATACAACTAATTATATAACAATGAACTGAGGAGAGATTATTTGGTCATACAACTAATTATATAACAATGAACTGAGGAGAGATGATTTGGTCATACAACTAATTATATAACAATGAACTGAGGGGGTGATTAACATCTAATCTACATAATGACTACTGAGTGTCATGTCACGTCATACTCAAGTTCTCGAGAAATGAGGAGTCCTAAAGCCCAAACGCACTCATCCAAACAAAATAGTTCGATTACCGTTTGTCCATTATGGTTTTAGTGACTAGATGCAAGAGGGCTATGATGGGAGCGGTGTCATGTAGTAAGTGTTAGTGTAATAAGCCTGAAATAAAGACATAGTGGAGGATCATCTGGCCTGGAAACAAGTGTATAACATTTATAATTAAGTAATAATATCGATTTAATGTTAACTTTAAATCATTTCTGAATTAAGCTATTTTCTGTTATATCGTCAAAGTTTTTATATAAAATAACGAAAACTCTATCTAATTTTAGAAATTAACAGATATGTTTCCAGTTTTGTTGCCTATATTATACATTCAGTACATAGACTAAATATGTAACAAATAATTTCCTTCTTTGCAGTTTTTAGGTATTATAATTAATTCAGTAACATTCGCAACTGTTTAATTTATATTCTAATTTTAAACAATACAGTGACAAAGTACTTTAATCAATAATGAGAACAGGTTAAAGGATAGCTTAAGTGTCTGAATTATTTAATTGTATATTTTAATTAAAATGTAAATCAAACATACTTATTTTGAACGATTTTAAAGGTCAGCAGAACGTTTATCTACTTCATATCTCACAGTTGGTAACACAAACTGTTGTAGATATTATACACAATGAATAAACAAAAAGAATCATTTTATATTCGTTACACTAATTCTCTTCCATTTATAACAATATGTCAACATGTTTTTTTTTCAGTTTACACTAATTCTCTTCCATTTATAACAACATGCCAACATGTTTTTCTCTCAGTTTACACTAATTCTCTTCCATTTATAACAACATGCCAACATGTTTTTCTCTCAGTTTACACTAATTCTCTTACATTTATAACAACATGCCAACATGTTTTTCTCTCAGTTTACACTAATTCTCTTCCATTTATAACAAAATGTCAGCATGTTTTTCTCTCAGTTTACACTAATTCTCTTCCATTTATAACAACATGCCAACATGTTTTTCTCTCAGTTTACACTAATTCTCTTCCATTTATAACAACATGCCAACATGTTTTTCTCTCAGTTTACACTAATTCTCTTCCATTTATAACAACATGCCAACATGTTTTTCTCTCAGTTTACACTAATTCTCTTCCATTTATAACAACATGCCAACATGTTTTTCTCTTAGTTTACACTAATTCTCTTCCATTTATAACAAAATGTCAGCATGTTTTTCTTTCAGTTTACACTAATTCTTTCCCATTTATAACAATATGTCAACATGTTTTTCTTTCAGTTTTAGTGGTATTTAATTAATGAAGATATTTACGGTTTACTTTAATATTATCCTTGTATTTAGAGAACAAGGTTCAGTCTCACGTTTCTTGTTTTGGGAAACGATTCATTTTCAAACGACTGATGTTTTCGTTTTTAGTCTGCTTATTTCTGTTATATGAAGTACCTTTTGTTCCGTCACCGGACAAGCTCGATCTTTCATCCATTGGAAGCATTATAATACCACTACCAGTTCGTTAAGCGTAGTCCAAGAGTTGGCGGAGAGTGCTTTCCCTGTAGTCTATGACTTCAAAATTACGGAAAATATCACACACGACCTTTAAGACATTTTTTGAGACAAAATAAAACAAACGAATAAAATATTTCAAGTCGAATGTTACTCAAGAAAAAATGAACTGGAAAATTGTTTGTGAGGAAGGTAAATCATGTGAGAGCAGGAAACCTGGAACCTCAGTTATATTTGACACCATACTGAAGAGATATGTCTCTCGTAAATGATTAACGTGCAATATAGCTGAAAAAAGGTACAAATTAATCTGTCTTCTGGTGGGTCATCGGGAAGTTCACAATCTGTCTTCTGGTGGGTCATCTGGAAGTTCACAATCTGTCTTCTTGTGGGTCATCGGGAGGTTCACAGACTGACAATTCTAGGTTTAATACCTCTCTGTGGTTAAAGTGGTGAAAAACAACAACAACGTATGTTGATAATCTGTTTAAACAGTTTTCTATACAGAGCTAATGTTTTCATTTTTATATATGTCCGCCAGAAGTTTTAATTTCAACAGAGACTCCAGCTGGATCACGAATGTATTCTAAAAATGTTCAAAACTTTCCAAACAATTACTTATCGTTGGAACTCCTGAAGACATTGAATTTTTTATAAAGAGGACTGTAAAGCCAGAATACATCCACCAATTTATCTATGGGTGCTTTATAAAGGTGACAGTCAGTTCCATTTTATCAAGGGATGTTACTGGATTTTGATTTAAAATTTCAATACTAACGAATTCTTCGCAGTATTGACTTCTTGAAATAGTAAAGGTAAATCAATTTATTCCACGCCCACAATCTTAGCACCTACCTAAAAAAACGACAGCAAGTTACAGCACAAAAAATCCTGTTTGAATAAGATTTAGGGCTAAGATTTCATATGGCGTTTCCGACCTACTACTGTTGAGAATATTAGAAGTATCAACATTTCATTATTTGTATGTCTCTAGGATGTCCCGATGTCAAACAGACATATTGACATTATTTGTATGTCTCTAGGATGTCCCGATGTCAAACAGACATATTGACATTATTTGTATGTCTCTAAGATGTCCCGATGTCAAACAGACATATTGACATTATTTGTATGTCTCTAGGATGTCCCGATGTCAAACAGACATATTGACATTATTTGTATGTCTCTCGGATGTCCCGATGTCACACAGACATATTGACATTATTTGTATGTCTCTAGGATGTCCCGATGTCAAACAGACATATTGACATTATTTGTATGTTTCTGGGATGTCTCAATGTCAAACAGACATATTGAAATTATTTGTATGTCTCTAGGTTATCCCGATGTCACACAGACATATTGACATTATTTGTATGTCTCTAGGATGTCCCGATGTCACACAGACATATTGACATTATCTGTATGTCTCTCGGATGTCCCGATGTCAAACAGACATTATCATATTGAGTTTTAATGACGACAACATGTAATGAAAAGATTAATTTTGGTTTTTAAATGTCTTTGTAACATTCTACAATAATTTCCTCATTATTATTTTACATTATTAATGTATTTAATAGCTTCCAACCTCATTATTTCATTATACAAAGCAAATAAGTGTATTGTGTTTCAATCCTTGTTTCTCTTAAATTTCACCAGATGTCCAAGGCCGTTAATAGTATTCACTCAATCTCAATGCCACAAAACCATACAATTATAAATGTGGCCACAAGTGGTATCCGAATAATGCCGGTATAAATATAAGTCTGTTCTGATACATATTTTAATTATTTTACGCAACATCAGAAAAACGTTGCTCGAATTTTCTTCGATCATTTCCGTAGCGTGTTCTGTTTTTCCCTCCACGTTTTTCCAGAAAGAGGGTGAATAAGTATATACGAAGTAGGTTAGAAAACAAAACTCAGATGGTGTGAATTTGCTATCTCTAAACTCCAAACAGTTTCTTCTATGACACGTAGAGAGGTTTATGTATTTAGCTACACCCATTATTGGACTGATCTTTTGTTCTGATCTCTGTAACTAGATTGTGCTGTTTAAAATTTATTGTTAATTATCGTTGAGTTTATGAAATAGATAAATAAAACAAACTATATATTTATATAAACATGATTTAAAGAAACTACAAAAACATAAATATATATTGATGTATTAATATATCAATTGTAATACATTGTTTGTGTTCAGACTCATCAGGTAATACATTGTTTGTGTTCAGACTCATCAGGTAAAACAATTTTTGTGTTCAGACGATCAGGTAATACGTTGTTTGTGTTCAGACGATCAGGTAATACATTGTTTGCGTTCAGACTCATAAGGTAATACATTGTTTGTGTTCAGACTCATCAGGTAATACATTGTTTGTTCAGACTCATCAGGTAATACATTGTTTGTGTTCAGACTCATCAGGTAATACATTGTTTGTGTTCAGACGATCAGGTAATACATTGTTTGCGTTCAGACTCATCAGGTAATACATTGTTTGTGTTCAGACTCATCAAGTAATACATTGTTTGTGTTCAGACGCATCAGGTAATACATTGTTTGTGTTAAAACTCATCAGGCAATACATTGTTTGTGTTCAGACTCATCAGGTAAATACATTGTTTGTGTTCAGACTCATCAGGTAATACATTGTTTGTGTTCAGACTCATCAGGTAATACATTGTTTGTGTTCAGACGATCAGGTAATACATTGTTTGTGTTCAGACGATCAGGTAATGCATTGTTTGTGTTCAGACTCATCAGGTAATACATTGTTTGTGTTTCGATTCATGTAAGCCATGCTTCATGTTTTACTAAACGTTTAACAGTCTTATGTAAACTTGATAAGAAATAAAATGTCTTAATGTTTTTTACTGTGTGAAATAAAATAAACGTATATTTTACTTGTATCGGAAGGGTTACAATTTACAAAGACAGTAAACCATAACTGAACTAAAAGATACTTTTATATCGACTTTATTTTACCTAATGAAGATAATCGGCAAAAATGCCTAGTTTGACTGGATTTCTTTTGAAGGACTTATTTTAGTTTTATATGTCATTGAGAATAGGAAACTTGATGTTCAAGTTTGGTACGTTTCAAATATCTGAAAACCCAAATGAAGATTCTGTTATGGATAAACTGACACAAACTCTCGTGAACAAATACTAATGGTTGTCTGTATAAACATTGTAGATAGAAATACTATAGATTGTCAGTATAAACATTGTAGGTAGAAATACTATAGGTTGTCTGTATAAACACTGAAGGTAGAAATACTATAGGTTGTCTGTATAAACATTGTAGATAGAAATACTATAGGTTGTCTGTATACACATTGTAGATAGAAATACTATAGGTTGTCTGTATAAACATTGTAGGAAGAAATACCATAGGTTGTCTGTATACACATTGTAGATAGAAATACTATAGGTTGTCTGTATAAATATTGTAGGAAGAAATACTATAGGTTGTCTGTATAAACATTGTAGATAGAAATACTATAGGTTGTCTGTATAAACATTGTAGGTAGAAATACTTTAGGTTGTCTGTATAAATATTGTAGGTAGAAATACTTTAGGTTGTCTGTATAAATATTGTAGGTAGAAATACTATAGGTTGTCTGTATAAACATTGTAGGTAGAAATACTATAGGTTGTCTGTATAAACACTGAAGGTAGAAATACTAATGGTTGTCTGTATAAACATTGTAGGAAGAAATACTATAGATTGTCAGTATAAACATTGTAGGTAGAAATACTATAGGTTGTCTGTATAAACACTGAAGGTAGAAATACTAATGGTTGTCTGTATAAACATTGTAGGAAGAAATACTATAGGTTGTCTGTATAAACATTGTAGATAGAAATATTATAGGTTGTCTGTATAAACATTGTAGATAGAAATACTATAGGTTGTCTGTATAAACATTGTAGATAGAAATACTATAGGTTGTCTGTATAAACATTGTAGGTAGAAATACTATAGGTTGTCTGTATAAACAATGTAGGTAGAAATACTATAGGTTGTCTGTATAAACACTGTAGGAAGAAATACTATAGGTTGTCTGTATAAACACTGAAGGTAGAAATACTATAAGTTGTCTGTATAAACATTGTAGATAGAAATACTATAGGTTGTCTGTATAAACATTGTAGGAAGAAATACTATAGGTTGTCTGTATAAACATTGTAGATAGAAATACTATAGGTTGTCTGTATAAACACTGTAGCTATAAATACTATAGGTTATCTGTATAAACAATACAGTTTGAAGTACCATAGATTGTCTGTTTTAACAGTATAGGTAGAAATACTATAGGTTGTGTGTTTTTAAACTATAAGTAGAGATACTATGTGTTGTCAGTATAAACATTATAGGTTGTCTGTATAAACAATATAGGTTGAAGTACTATAGGTTGTCTGTATAAAGTCTAATAGCGTTAGTAACTGTAGTGGTCGTTATTAAAGACCGTAACATGTGTAGTACGTAATGAAATGAACATTGTTATCTGTAAGTATGTACTGGTGTGATGTTGTTTACTGTAACTATGTACTGGTGTGATGTTGTTTTCTGTAAGTATGTACTGGTGTGATGTTGTTTTCTGTAACTATGTGCTGGTGTGATGTTGTTATCTGTAAGTATGTACTGGTGTGATGTTGTTTTCTGTAACTATGTACTGGTGTGATGTTGTTTTCTGTAAGTATGTACTGGTGTGATGTTGTTTTCTGTAACTATGTACTGGTGTGATGTTGATATCTGTAAGTATGTACTGGTGTGATGTTGTTTTCTGTAATTATGTACTGGTGTGATGTTGTTATCTGTAAGTATGTACTGGTGTGATATTGTTTTCTGTAACTATGTACTGGTGTGATGTTGTTTTATGTAACTATGTACTGGTGTGATGTTGTTTCCTGTAACTATGTACTGGTGTGATGTTGTTATCTGTAACTATGTACTGGTGTGACGTTGTTTTCTGTAACTATGTACTGGTGTGATGTTGTTTCCTGTAACTATGTACTGGTGTGATGTTGTTATCTGTAACTATGTACTGGTGTGATGTTGTTATCTGTAAGTATGTACTGATGTGATGTTGTTTTCTGTAACTATGTACTGGTGTGATGTTGTTATCTGTAAGTATGTACTGGTGTGATATTGTTTTCTGTAACTATGTACTGGTGTGATGTTGTTTACTGTAACTATGTACTGGTGTGATGTTATTTTCTGTAACAATGTACTGGTGTGATGTTGTTATCTGTAAGTATGTACTGCTGTGATATTGTTTACTGTAACTATGTACTGGTGTGATGTTGTTTTCTGTAAGTATGTACTGGGGTGATGTTGTTTTATGTAACTATGTACTGGTGTGATGTTGTTTCCTGTAACTATGTACTGGTGTGATGTTGTTATCTGTAACTATGTACTGGTGTGACGTTGTTTTCTGTAACTATGTACTGGTGTGATGTTGTTTTCTGTAAGTATGTACTGGTGTGATGTTGTTTTCTGTAACTATGTACTGGTGTGATGTTGATATCTGTAAGTATGTGCTGGTGTGATGTTGTTTTCTGTAACTATGTACTGGTGTGATGTTGTTATCTGTAAGTATGTACTGGTGTGATATTGTTTTCTGTAACTATGTACTGGTGTGATGTTGTTATCTGTAAGTATGTACTGGTGTGATGTTGTTTCCTGTAACTATGTACTGGTGTGATGTTGTTATCTGTAAGTATGTACTGGTGTGATGTTGTTTACTGTAACTATGTACTGGTGTGATGTTGTTATCTGTAACTATGTACTGGGGTGATGTTGTTTTCTGTAACTATGTACTGGTGTGATGTTGTTATCTGTAAGTATGTACTGGTGTGATGTTGTTTTCTGTAACTATGTACTGGTGTGATGTTGTTATCTGTAAGTATGTACTGCTGTGATATTGTTTACTGTAACTATGTACTGGTGTGATGTTGTTTTCTGTAAGTATGTACTGGTGTGATGTTGTTATCTGTAAGTATGTACTGCTGTGATATTGTTTACTGTAACTATGTACTGGTGTGATGTTGTTTTCTGTAAGTATGTACTGGTGTGATGTTGTTATCTGTAAGTATGTACTGGTGTGATGTTGTTTTCTGTAACTATGTACTGGTGTGATGTTGTTATCTGTAAGTATGTACTGGTGTGATGTTGTTTTCTGTAACTATGTACTGGTGTGATGTTGTTTTATGTAACTATGTACTGGTGTGATGTTGTTATCTGTAACTATGTAACTACTAAATTCCGGGTCCAGATTTGTAACATCTAATTTTCGCAGGTTGTATGAGTTTCCTCGCACTAGAAATCAGTGTTGTTATTTAATTAGAGGCTCTACATGTTTACTTTGTTGTATCCTAGTTGATCTAACTAGTTTTGGTATTGTAGGAAACTCCTCATCGGCTCTGTCTATAACAAGTATAATATAGTTGATGCATTGTTTAATATTTATGTTTTTTCTTACTCCTAGAATGTACTAACGACACAAGCGATGTTGTGGTATTGAAAGTTGTTTCATGTAACCACAACAATTCTTGTAATGTGTTTAAATACCTTGCATTGTTAGTTAGTAGGTTTATGTAATTGTAACGTTTACAATACGAATCTATTGTTACAAGAAGCTGAACAATAAAAGGAAGACAGAGGAATGTCTTTGGAGTATCATCTGTAGTTCAGTGATGTTAACTGTAACTGCAGCTGTCTCGAGAAGAAAAGTACGACCACCATTTTTCAAGATGGAAGTCAGTGGTTTTCTGTACAATAGCGCACGTTCGCCATAGAACAAAATAAAGATTCTGTTTTTTTCTTAGTCAGCATAGCTTCTTGTTCTTTGTACGTTTCAGTTTCTAACTGCGAGTGAAACTATCTGAAAACCACGACAACATCGTGTCTTTATATTTGTTTCAAAATATATTTAACAAAATTTAACAGTAGAAATCATATGTTGTCGTATGGGTGTTTTAATGTCCTTTTGAATTATACCATAAACTACAGAAGCCAAAAAGTGATAGTTACGGCTGCTTTACACTAATCGATATTTCGATATAAAACCAGAGAAGAGAAAATAAGGACAAGTGAAAGAATTCCCTCGTTGAGCTACAATGGAAGAATATTTCACTCACCAAGTGTCTCCACCAATGTAATATTTGATCATAAAATTCACTATACACGTTTTTCATTCATTATTGGTTGAATGCAAAAAAAAGAAATCTCGTATTAAATTCAAGCAGGTTTAGAAGAAGCGAAAAAAGTTTACGTTTAACTCGATCAAAAAGAGAACGTCGTATAAAGTGGTAAGAAAATAAAAACCAACACGTTTTATTTGACCAAGTCTTCCTAACAGCTGAATGATACGTCCAGGTTTTACCATAAAACTTCAAAAATGTAATATTATATTGTTCCTTACTTTATTGTCGACAGGTTTTTTTTTCTCTCCTTATTTTACTGGCTCGTTGAACAAAGTAATATATTAGAAGCTCTTGACGAAATTGCTCGACTGTTACAAAGCATGGAACTATGCAAGGTATCTCCAGCAATACCACTTTAAAGTTATAGTAGTTTCTTTAGTAATATTATAATAATTATTATAAAACACAATATATATCAAAAACAGCTGTTTATATTATTAACATAAGTTTTATAAAACATAATATATATCAACAACAGCTGTTTATATTATTAACATAAGTGTTATAAAACACAACATATATCAACAACAGCTGTTTATATTATTAACATAAGTTTTATAAAACACAATATATATCAACAACAGCTGTTTATATTATTAACATAAGTTTTATAAAACACAATATATATCAACAACAGCTGTTTATATTATTAACATAAGTTTTGTAAAACACAATATATATCAACAACAGCTGTTTATATTATTAACATAAGTTTTATAAAACAAAAGTCTCTTTAAGGTTCTACGTTTGTTTTCTGTCAGAAAGTTTGAACACGAAACGTTAGAGTTAAGTGAATACAGTAAGTAAAAGGTGAGACAATTTAAATTAGTTAGGACTTTCATTTATTAACTGAAAAATTGTATACTAAGCGAACTAATGCAGTGAAATCACAGCATTTATACAAACACAATTATATTAGAACCGCTCAAGATGTGAATCAACAATGATAGTTTTCGCAGCTATGAATATGAAATGGAATTAATTTCCAATAATTGGATAAACAATGCTATTATGGATAGATTTAAGGACAGATAATTATGTCAGAAATTTTCAATGGAAAACAGGTATTAGTGCATGAAGTTAATTATAATGATTTTTTTTTGGGAATTTTGCGCAAAAGTTACTCGAAGGCTATCTGCACTAGACGTCCCTAATTTAGCAGTGTAAGACTAGAGGGAAGGCAGCTAGTCATCACCACTCACCACCAACTCTTGGGCTACTCTTTTACCAACGAATAGTGGGATTGAAAGTCACATTATAACGCCCCCACGGGTAAAAGGGTAAATATGTTTGGTGCGACGGGGATTCGAACCCGCGTACCTCAGACTACGCGTCGAACGCCTTAACCCACCAGCTATGCCGGTCCTAAGTTTATTATAAGATGTACCACCACTTCAGACAATATTTCGGAGAAGGCAGAATTCCACGTTCTCTACACAGTTAGAAAAGTTTACACAAACAATAGAATAATAATAGGTTTCGAAACCACACTCAAAAGCAAATTCGAGGAATGATTTTGTCTGAAAATTGAAGACTATGGTCACGATAGAGAACCCTCTTACCCGAAAAAACCATTACAATGAAGACAAGTATATTTCCTGGAATCATTAAGAAACAAATAAACAAGAACTTAAAGATGGAGAAAACATCTCGAAAACTACAACTAAGAAAGATGTGAGAGAAAACTTGACTTATAGAGAATCGTAGGTGGATCATACACACACCCTATAAATACAGGATTAAATACGTTTTGAGCTTTTTATGTGCTTCAATACGGTTTTACAAGTTGACATTCATATATATATATCAGATAATATGTAGAAATTTCATCAGTATTAGTTTACCAACATTCATATATACATATATATATATTAGAAAATTCCTGAATATTAGCCTAATAACACCTGTGTTTCACAGAGAATATGTTGAAACTTCTGGTCTACTAGTCTAATAACCTTCATATATATTTGAAGATATGCAGAAAATACGTTTGTTTTAGTCCAATAACATTAATATAAGCTATCATAACTAAAGTAGAGCCAATAGATAAATAGAAGTATAGACTGTGGAAAAATGTAAGCAGGATTTCTGTAGGAACCTAAGAATAAACATACAAGAACTAAATCAACTCAGATTAAGAATGACTTTCAGGAAGATAGAATGAATACTATTATAGTAACAAGTAATGAATGTATTTGTAACTATTGGAGGAAAAGAAAATATAGAGTCATAGAAAGATGTGGATGATAAGGAGGTTACAGGTATAATAGAAGGATGTGTATGATAAGGAGGTTACAGGTGTCATAGAAGGGTGTGGATGATAAGGAGGTTACAGGTATCATAGAAGGATGTGGATGGTAAGGAGGTTACAGGTATCATAGAAGGATGTGGAAGATAAAGAGGTTACAGGTATCATAGAAGGATGTGGATGATAAGGAGGTTGCAGGTATCATAGAAGGATGTGGATGATAAGGAGGTTACAGGTATCATAAAAGGATGTGGATGATAAGGAGGTTACAGGTATAATAGAAGGATGTGTATGATAAGGAGGTTACAGGTGTCATAGAAGGGTGTGGATGATAAGGAGGTTACAGGTATCATAGAAGGATGTGGATGGTAAGGAGGATTTACAGGTATCATCATAGAAGGATGTGGAAGAATAAAGAGTTACAAGTATCATAGTAGGATGTGGATGATAAGGAGGTTGCAGGTATCATAGAAGGATGTGGATGATAAGGAGGTTACAGGTATCATAGAAGGATGTGGATGATAAGGAGGTTACAGGTATAATAGAAGGATGTGGATGATAAGGAGGTTACAGGTATCATAGAAGACGATGTAGATGATAAGAGGTTACAGGTATCAGAAAGAATGTGTATGATAAGGAGAGTTACAGAAGTGTCACAGAAAGGATGTGGAAGAATAAAGAGAGCTACAGAGTATAATAGATAGATGTGTATGATAAGAGGTCACAGGTATAATAGAAGGATGTGGATGATAAGAGATTTACAGGTATCATAGAAGGATGTGATGATAAGAGGTTTACAGAGTATCAGAGAAGGATGTGTATGATAAGGAGGTTACAGGTATCAGAGAAGAGACGTGTATGATAAGAGGTTACAGGTATAATAGAAGATGTGGATGATAAGGAGTCATTTACAAGGTATCAGAGAAGATGTGTATGATAAGGAAGTTACAGGTGTCATAGAAGGATGTGGAAGATAAAGAGGTTACAGGTATCATAAAAGGATGTGTATGATAAGGAGGTTACAGGTATAATAGAAGGATGTGGATGATAAGGAGGTTACAGGTATCAGAGAAGGATGTGTATGATAAGGAGGTTACAGGTGTCATAGAAGGATGTGGAAGATAAAGAGGTTACAGGTATCATAGAAGGATGTGGATGATAAGGAGGTTACAGGTATCATAGAAGGATGTGGAAGATAAGGAGGTTACAGGTATCATAGAAGGATGTGGATGATAAGGAGGTTACAGGTATCAGTGATTCAATGACAAGGAATGCCAACACAATAGTCTGTAGGGTAGAAAGGGAGAAAAGAATCAGATTATGATATCTAGGAACTCAGGTGGAGGATATAACTTGCATAGAAGGAGATATAATAAAGGGAACTATCAGACATGCAGTTTCTGTGGTGCATGTAGGAGCTAATGATTGTAGGAAACGGTAGGTCAAAGAAACTAATTAAAAAGTACAAAGTATTAATAAAGACATTTTAAAGAAAAAACCACAACTTATATCTGTCATGGATACTGTCCATAATTAACTGTGGTGATGAAGTTATAAGTAGGCCACTACTAGGCTTAGTATCTGAAGATGAACATATTGGTTGATAGGACTTGTGAGGTTGGCTCAGTGCAAGAAATGGTCTTTTTGAAATTAATGGTTTACGTTTAGATAGTGTTGGGGCTGCCTTGTTTATTTAGGCTATTAACTTTGTTGTGAAGGAAGTTTTGAACAAGGGTTAAATAATAGTGAGGGCCAGAAAAAACTAAATGTAAAAAGAATAAGAGGCAGAGAAAGTTTACCACAGGAAGTGAGTACAGAAGTAGTTACAAGAATAGGCTTAACTGTAGTGAGTAAAGAAGTAGTTATGAGAATAGGCTTAATTGTAGTGAGTACAAAAGTAGTTATAAGAATAGGCTTAACTGTTACTGTTGTAATACTAGAAGTATAAGAAATAAAACAGATGTGTGTGTTTTCATTTGATAAAGCACCTCAGGTATCTGCTAAGTATACCGAGAGGAATAGAATCCGTGATTTTAGCGTTGTAAATCCGTAGAGTTACCGGTAAAATAGATGACTTTTAAGCATTGGTAGGAATGGAAAATTTTGATATAATTGGAACATTTGAAACATAGTTAAATATGGATTATTTTGATGTTAGGTGTTTATTTGAAACACAGAGCGAGAAGCTATTTAATAAGGATAGATATTAAAGAGGAAGGAAAGAATGGCTTTATGATTTCCTTCATGTTAAAGATGACGATATCGAAGACAATAACAAGGAGATTGAATCAAATTGGGTTTCTGTCAGTGGATATAAAAGAAAAAAGGCTTCAGTGAGAATTTGTTACAGACCACCAAATGAGATTGATAAAATTAGTGAGAAACTTTACATCAGGTTCAAGATTTCATCTGTTAATAAAGTCATAATTATTGGTAATTTTAATTTCAGGCATACAGATTTGGAATTACTAGAGTCAAGCCACAAAAGAGAATGTTTTTGGAAACTATTAAAGATGTTTTTTCTTGACCAACCAGTCAAGGAAACTACAGGAACAATGATATTTTAGATATATTGTTAACTTTAAATATAGAAACGAAACTGGAGAACAGCTGAATGCAAGTAATCATTGCTTCATTAGCTTCAATGTTTTGCTGCATGTAGCGATAAGGTATAGTGATATTCTTGTTAAATATAACAAATTTTGAAGGGACACAACAAGTAATTCTTGTTGTGACTTGAGCAGCTAAGTTATTTGGAGACACTGATCAGATGTGGAATAGTTTTAAATATTCAAGTAAAAATATTTCTTATGGAAAGGAAAGGTTGCTGCAAGTGAAAAATCCCAGGTTGGTTCACAAAAAGTTTGAGAGATAAAATTAAAGAAAAGTATAATACATTTAAGAAACTTAAATTGACTGGTATGACTGGTATGTTATGGAAAATTAGAAAATTGACTGGTATGACTGGTATGTTATGGAAAATTAGAAAAGTCGGTGTGACACTAAATTAAGACACCAAATAAAGAATGTGTGAAAATCTAACTGTGCGGATTTTAAGTACATTAAGGGTAAATAAAATGTTTAATTGAGGTAAGATCCCAATAATGGCGGGGAAGGATTACGTGAGAGATGATTCATTACATTTGCTGATGAAGATTTAGGAAACATTCCAAATATTGAACAGTTTGATAAATGATATTAAAGGTGGCTGTATTAATTCAGAACTGGTTACAAAAAAACTTTGGAATTTAAAAAAGAAAAAGGCTTCTGTGCCAGATAATATTTACCCAAGGATTTTGAAAAAGGTTAAGGATTGGATATGTGAGTCACTTGCTACTATTTTCTGTCAGTCCTTGAATAGTGGGCAGGTAACAGTGGATTGGAAGTTAGCTAATGTAACTCCAATTTTCTAGGGAGGTGATAAAAATCGTCCCAGCAATTATAGTTGTATTAGTAAGTTGTGGGAAAAGTTTAGGAAAGTCTGTTAGAAGATGTTTTGCAAAGTCATTTAACAAAGGTTATAATTTCATTGAATAGACAACATGGTTTCACTGAGTGAAAGTGTTAGAAAAGGTAACTGCTAAAGTGGGTGAGTATAAAGGTGTGCATTTGGTGTATCTGGGTTATCAGAAAGTATGTGACACATAAAAACGTTCGTAATAAAATTATATCTATAGGTGTGGGGGATAAGTTAACAAATTGGACAGAAGAGTGGGTGGGTTGAAGAAAACAGAGGGTTGTTATAAATGGATTTCAGTCACACTGGATGGGTGAGTATAAAGGTGTGCATTTGGTGTGTCTAGATTATCAGAAAGTATTTGACACATAAAAACGTTCGTAATAAAATTATATCTATAGGTGTGGGGGATAAGTTAACAAATTGGACAGAAGAGTGGGTGGGTTGAAGAAAACAGAGGGTTGTTATAAATGGATTTCAGTCACACTGGATGGGTGAGTATAAAGGTGTGCATTTGGTGTGTCTAGATTATCAGAAAGTATTTGACACATAAAAACGTTCGTAATAAAATTATATCTATAGGTGTGGGGGATAAGTTAACAA
Source organism: Tachypleus tridentatus (assembly GCF_004210375.1). Taxonomy (NCBI): domain Eukaryota; kingdom Metazoa; phylum Arthropoda; class Merostomata; order Xiphosura; family Limulidae; genus Tachypleus; species Tachypleus tridentatus. The sequence goes on along the minus strand of NC_134837.1, from coordinate 2,456,473 downwards.
ATTGGACAGAAGAGTGGGTGGGTTGAAGAAAACAGAGGGTTGTTATAAATGGATTTCAGTCACACTGGATTAATGTCATAACCGGTGTATCTTAGAGTTCAGTCACATTGGATTAATGCCATAACCGGTGTACGTTAGAGTTCAGTCACATTGGATTAATGTCATAACCGGTGTACCTTAGAGTTCAGTCACATTGGATTAATGTCATTCCTGGTGTACCTTAGAGTTCAGTCACATGGGATTAATGTTATAACCGCTATACCTTAGAGTTCAATCACACTGGATTAATGTCATAACTGGTATACCTTAGAGTTCAGTCACACTGGATTAATGTCATAACCGGTGTACCTTAGAGTTCAGTCACACTGGATTAATGTCATAACCGGTATTATGTCATAACCTAAGAGTTCAGTCTTCGGATCATAACTATTTTTTATTTACATTAATGACATAGATGAAGAAATGGTTAATAAATTACTTAACTTTGCAGATGATAGATTTAAATCATTTATTGAGTTGGGTAAATAAATGGTAGATATATATTAACTATAGTAAATGCAGGTTAACTGATGTGTGTTATCATAATTTGAATCATAAGTAAATCTTGGACTGAATCTTAACAGTGCCATTAAGGAAAATGATCTTGGTTGATCAGTCTCGAAAGCCATCAATGCAATGTGCTGTTACTCGTGGTAATACAAATATAATGTTAGGCTGTATCTATAGAAATATTGAATACAAGTGTAAGGGGGTTATACGTTTATCGTTCAAGTCACTGGTTAGGTCACATTTGGAATATGTAATTGTTGAAAAGGGTTAAAAGAAAGGTTACTAATATGGTGCCTGGGTTGAAGGGGTTGTTGTATTAAGAAAGGCTGAAATCTCCCAAACTGATTCCTTTTGAAAAAAGAAATGTCAGGGGGATCTGACTGAGATTGTTAAGGGAAATGATAAAGTCCATGAATCGTCTTTGTTCATATGTGTTTCGTATTGACGTGCAAAGCTACAATAGGGCTATCTGCGCTAGCCGTCCCTAATTTAGCAGTGTAAGACTATAGGGCTACTCTTTTAATAACGAATAGTAGGATTGACTGTCACATTATAAGGCACCCACGGCTGAAAGGGCGAGCATGTTTGGTGTGACTGGGATTCGAACCCGCAACCCTCAGATTACGACTCGAGAGCCTTAAGCACCTAATCCAGATTTTCATATTTAACGGTAAGAGCAGTAGTATTTATTTATTGGTAATAATTTTAATTTACTTTAGAGGATGGAACAGCCAATTTCGACCAATCTACATGTTCTGTGTGTGTGTATATATATATATTAGAGGGTGTTTATAACATTCGTCGGTATTAGTCTAATAAAATGCATATATATGTCAGATGATACGTGGGAAATACATCCTATTGGTTTAATAACAATGATATATATTAGAATATGTGTAGATAATAGGTCAGCAACACTGCACAACAATTCTTTTGAAAAGTTTTGCTTCCTGAAAAGTTTATGTTGATTGTGGTAGGTACCGGTGGGTATGCACAAATATAGTTTTGGTTTTGCTTCATCACGTAGAAACTCTGAGAAGTAGACAGTTAACTGTTAACCGGCAATAACTTATTTAATTGTGTTAATGTTTGTAATATGCTATTAAGTTCAACATAATAAAAATGTTTTGCTCCTGATTTTTGTTTGTATTCAATGTCCGGTGCATCACGTTGCAGTGTCCAACAGTAGTCAACAAGCATTGACGGATTCCAGTTGCCCTGATATTGTTTTTCCATTGTAGCAATGTCCTGACAAAACTGAAGATTTCGATGAAACGGTACGTGATGAGCAAATTTGGATACGATTTTCGTGATCAGCAGCCAAAACTCTACAAGGAACACCAAACAGTGTTCAAGAAACAAAAGTTTTGTTGTGCAGTCCAACGTTAGAATAGTTTTACATAACACCAAACAGTGTTCAAGAAACAAAAGCTTTGTTGTGCAGTGTAATAATCCAACTTTAGAATAGTTTTATAATGATTTCATTTCTTATTCTGCGTCCGCATGGACTTTGCTTGTCCACTTCACACACAACTGGACTCCTGTTCCACATGTGGATTTTGCTGTCCACTTCACACACAACTGGACTACTATTCCACATGTGGATTTTGCTGTCCACTTCACACACAACTGGACTCCTATTTCACATGTGGATTTTGCTGTCCACTTCACACACAACTGGAATCCTATTCCACATGTGGATTTTGCTGTCCACTTCACACACAACTGGACTCCTATTCCACATGAAATTCATGGTCATGTGACAACGTGGATTTACTTTAATTTCACAGTAATTGTTGCTCACATCTTACCTAAGTTTTTAAAACAGTTTTCATTCTAGTTCTGCTCTTCAAATAATACACACAGACAGTGTATACATGCAGACAGTGTACATTATTTATACCTATTTTAACACTATTTTGACATATCTTTATACACATTTCACTTAATACTGGTATGAATTAGTCAAAAGGAATACAGGTTTGGACATGGTTTTAATTATTTTCCTTAAAAGGGACCGAAGACCACTTGAAAGGGTTACCTGTTTTAATTACTTGTACAACTATACAAAAGTTTTTTCTATCAATGAGCCAGTAGATAATACTAAAAATGCCATCATTTAAAAGATACTTAAACTTCCAATTTGTTACTATCGTGAAGTCATTAAAACGTGTGGATGTCACGAAACACAAGTAGAATTATGCACTCTGTGCACTACAACATAGCATGACATATGAACTTCCACAGCACTAAACAAAAATACCTGTTACTATTAACTGTGGTTTTATTTACTCTTCAAGAAGAACACTTTCGAGAAACCTGCAGAAGTACATCTAATACGTGTTAGGTAGTGTGTATATTTCGTTCCTTAGACAGCACAACGTTAAATATCTTATAGTTTGTAGATAACAACCATACGCCCCCTCGCGTTGTTCCAGCGATAAGTTTCAGACTTACAACGTTAAAACTCGAGGTTCGAATCCCAGTGGTGTACAGAGTACAGGTTACCCATTCGTTAGATCGGAAATTTCTAGAAATATTAAAATAAACTAAGCTGGTGTTTTAATACAAAATAGAAATAACAAAATAAACCAATCCAGTGTTTTAATACAAAATATAAATAACAAAATAAACCAATCCAGTGTTTTAATACAAAATATAAATAACAAAAATAAACCAATCCGGTGTTTTAATACAAAATAGAAATAACAAAATAAACCAATCCAGTGTTTTAATACAAAATAGAAATAACAAAATAAACCAATCCGGTGTTTTAATACAAATAGAAATAACAAAATAAACCAATCCGATGTTTTAATATAAATTTGTTTCTCAACTTGTGAAATATTCGTGGAATACAAAATAAATAAAATACACACGTTTGATGACTGTGTAGAATATATGTAATTAATGAAACGCTTGTTTAAAATCTAAAGAGTGTGTGTGTATTTCTTACAGCAAAACCACATCGGGCTATCTGTTGAGTCTATTGAGGGAAATCGAGCCCCCTGATTTTAGCGTTGTAAATCCATAGATTTACCTCTGGACCAGCGGGGAACAAAATCTAAGTGAGGGATTAATATGAACGTAAAATACCTCTATAAGGCTTGTTTGTCATCCTTATAAAAATATTTTATGAACAACAATTCGAAAAGGGGTTTGCGGTTACAAGTATTAACCCCTGCATTTCACCAATAACAGTAGAGAAAAGCACTAAACTTCTGTACATTCTGAATAATTAATTTTTATCCTGGATTGAGGGTATTAAGAGGCTATTATACCTGATTGTAAATTGAAGGTTTTGGTTCGCATCCTGTTGCCGAAAGAAAAAAAGGTGTCTCACTTATAAGAGCGATAGTCAAATCCCACTATTCGATTAGCCCAGGAGTTGGCGGTTAGTGCTAATAACCAACTCTCTAGTATATCAGTTCATTTCGGGGCAAGTAGTTAACGGATAGTAACATTTGTGTAGCTTAAAGGTTACATCCGAAACATGTCAAAACAAACATGCATCAGAGGTGTCACACTTAAGACTAACTAACCAGGGATTTGGTTGTGTCACAAACATTCGATATCTCAAAAGACTAAAAAAATGGAATTTTGTTTTATCACTGTCATGAGAAGCCACGTATGTTGGTGATATTATAACTGTATTATTTATAAAAATGTGATATTGATATCACTCGTTCAATCTCTTCTCATCGGTCGCTCAGAGAGTTTATAACGCTAAAAATCAGGTTTCGATACCTAATTTGGGCAGATCACATATACTCCATCTGTTAGTTTTCTTTTAGTTTCAAGCTAGTAAACAAACATTTTTTTAAATCTGCACAAACTGTCCAAAAGCAGTTCAGGCTTAGCTTGACCTGATGGTAGGGCTGTTGATTCGCAACATTTAAATTACGGGATCGAAACCCTTCGCCGAACATCTTGCATTTTCGATCTTCGGAGCTTTATATTGTAACGGTCAAACTCACTATTCGTTGGTAACGAGTGGTCCAAGAGTTGGCGGTGAGTAACGTGAATAACTCTTGGCTATCGCTTGAAAATAAAGAACTGCTAATGCCAAGATTCCCTGAGAACTTTACAACGATATTCAACGCTGCTATAGTGTTAACATACGCTACAGTTATTTCACGCTAATGTTCGTGTCCGAAAAACATGCAGAAAAATAGTTGCAAATTCACGTGACGAGCTCCATATAGAACACGTACTTAAACAGCAGTCCCATACATTTAATAAAATTAAACAAACACGTACCTTCCAACAATTCAAATCCTTACTTAGTTCATATATAAAGTCAGAGCAGTGCAAAGCCTAATAAGACCAGAAACTGTAATGTAAAATATTGGTCATCTGTAGAAGTTGTCGATTCGAAACATAAACTGATAATTTTGTCTGTGTTCTACACTTGTAATAACACTGAAACTCTTGGTTCGATCTTTTATTGGTGGAATATAAAAGCTACTTTGTTTACATTTTTCAAATGCTGTAAGTAAATTAGAGTTGCTAGGTAAACAAGAATTGTGTTCGAATAGAATGAAATAACTTTACTCTGTTTCCTTTAAGTCAATTAAAACTTCGTCTTTTATCAAGTAAAGCTTAAATAAGACAATACTAATTGTATGTAACCATTAATGCGTTTGGTATACAGATACACTATAGTGTTGCGAGTAATGACAGTAAGTGTAAAAATAAACACTATATATAATTGTTTAACTCTTTGTTTCGGTTAGTTTACTTTACTTTGTATTGTTTTCAATCATTTGTTATCTACTTGCTGTGTAATGTAACGTACTATTAAAATATTTTTTTTTAGAAACAAGTTAAAAAATCATTTGGATTTAATATTAAAGGACGACAAAGAAGATTAAAGCATAAAATCGAAACACAAATATAACATAACAACTGTCGTGTCACATTTGGACATGTACAAGAGATATATAAACGACATAGTAACACATGGTAACAATGTACAGCACGAATAATGAAGTAATACCCGTGTTGAAAGTCCTTCTATAATGCCATACACGTGTTTGGTCCTTCCTTAATGTTATACACGTGTTGAGGTCTTTCTATAATCTGCTACACGTATTGAGATTCTTTCACAACGTTATACACATGTTTAGGTCCTTCTATAAAGCGCTACACGTGTTTTGGTCCTTCTATAATGTTATACACGTATTGAGGTCCTTCTATAAAGTTATACACGTGTTGAGGTCTTTCTATCATGTGCTACACGTGTAGAGATTCTATCACAACGTTATACATGATTTTAGGTCCTTCCATAATGTTATACACGTGTCGAGGTCCTTTCATAATGTTATACACGTGATGAGGTCCTTTCATAATGTTATATACGTGTTGAGGTACTCCCATAATGTGTTATACGTGATACTGTCTTTAAGTTGTTTTAAGGTCCTATCATCTAGTAGAGAAAACCTTTTCACGGGGGTCTGCCACGAGAAAATATTTTATTTTAAATTTCAGTAAGGGTTCTAAAGCAATTCAAGGTTGAAAAATGGACAATTCTTTAGCAGAATAATATATTGGAGACATTATTGTACCATAATAAACTAAGGATCCATGTTAGTTAAGAATAGCTGCCGATGGCTAAGAAAGTTGGATGAATTAAATAAATCAAATTTCGACATGTTTTTTAAAATGTCCAAAATACACGTTTATATACATAGTATATTTACCAAAATACACTTATAGTGGAGGCTTACAAGTGGCTAATAGTTTAAATTATTTTAATCTTTTGTTTTTGTTGTCAATTAATGAAATGATAAAAATAATAATTCACCAGAATGTCTGACTTGTCATCAAAAGCTATTTACAAGATCTTTATATATAATTCACCAGAATGTCTGACTTGCCATCAACAGCTATTTACAAGATCTTTATATATAATTCACCAGAATGTCTGACTTGTCATCAAAAGCTATTTAAAAGATCTTTATATATAATTCACCAGAATGTCTGACTTGCCATCAACAGCTATTTACAAGATCTTTATATATAATTCACCAGAATGTCTGGCTTGTCATCAACAGCTATGTACAAGATCTTTATATATAATTCACCAGAATGTCTGACTTGTCATCAACAGCAATTTACAAGATCTTTATATATAATTCACCAGAATGTCTTAACTTTTCATCGAAAGCTATTTACAAGATCTTTATATATAATTCACCAGAATGTCTGGCTTGTCATCAACAACTATGTACAAGATCTTTATATATAATTCACCAGAATGTCTAACTTGTCATCAACAGCTATGTACAAGATCTTTATATATAATTCACCAGAATGTCTGGCTTGTCATCAACAGCTATGTACAAGATCTTTATATATAATTCACCAGAATGTCTGACTTGTCATCAACAGCAATTTACAAGATCTTTATATATAATTCACCAGAATGTCTTAACTTTTCATCGAAAGCTATTTACAAGATCTTTATATATAATTCACCAGAATGTCTGGCTTGTCATCAACAGCTATGTACAAGATCTTTATATATAATTCACCAGAATGTCTGGCTTGTCATCAACAGCTATGTACAAGATCTTTATATATAATTCACCAGAATGTCTAACTTGTCATCAAAAGCTATGTACAAGATCTTTATATATAATTCACCAGAATGTCTAACTTGTCATCAAAAGCTATGTACAAGATCTTTATATATAATTCACCAGAATGTCTGGCTTGTCATCAACAGCTATGTACAAGATCTTTATATATAATTCACCAGAATGTCTAACTTGTCATCAACAGCAATGTACAAGATCTTTATATATAATTCACCAGAATGTCTGACTTGTCATCAACAGCAATTTACAAGATCTTTATATATAATTCACCAGAATGTCTTAACTTTTCATCAAGAGCTATTTAGAAGATCTTTATATATAATTCACCAGAATGTCTGACTTGTCATCAACAGCAATTTACAAGATCTTTATATATAATTCACCAGAATGTCTTAACTTTTCATCAAGAGCTATTTAGAAGATCTTTATATATAATTCACCAGAATGTCTGACTTGTCATCAACAGCTATGTACAAAATCTTTATATATAATTCACCAGAATGTCTGACTTGTCATCAACAGCTATGTACAAGATCTTTATATATAATTCACCAGAATGTGTGACTTGTCATCAACAGCTATGTACAAGATCTTTATATATAATTCACCAGAATGTCTGACTTTTCATCAAGAGCTATTTACAAGATCTTTATATATAATTCACCAGAATGTCTGACTTGTCATCAACAGCTATGTACAAGATCTTTATATATAATTCACCAGAATGTCTGACTTGTGATCAACAGCTATGTACAAGATCTTTATATATAATTCACCAGTATGTCTGACTTTTCATCAAGAGCGATTTACAAGATCTTTACATATAATTCACCAGAATGTCTGACTTGTCATCAACAGCTATTTATAAGATCTCTATATATAATTCACCAGAATGTCTGACTTGTCATCAACAGCAATTTACAAGATCTTTATATATAATTCACCAGAATGTCTGACTTGTCATCAACAGCAATTTACAAGATCTTTATATATAATTCACCAGAATGTCTGCCTTGTCATCAAGAGCTATGTACAAGATCTTTATATATAATTCACCAGAATGTCGGACTTGTCATCAACAGCTATTTACAAGATCTTTATATATAATTCACCAGAATGTCTGACTTGTCATCAACAGCAATTTACAAGATCTTTATATATAATTCACCAGAATGTCTTAACTTTTCATCAAGAGCTATTTAGAAGATCTTTATATATAATTCACCAGAATGTCTGACTTGTCATCAACAGCTATGTACAAAATCTTTATATATAATTCACCAGAATGTCTTAACTTTTCATCGAAAGCTATTTACATGATCTTTATATATAATTCACCAGAATGTCTGGCTTGTCATCAACAGCTATGTACAAGATCTTTATATATAATTCACCAGAATGTCTGACTTGTCATCAACAGCAATTTACAAGATCTTTATATATAATTCACCAGAATGTCTTAACTTTTCATCAAGAGCTATTTAGAAGATCTTTATATATAATTCACCAAAATGTCTGACTTGTCATCAACAGCTATGTACAAAATCTTTATATATAATTCACCAGAATGTCTAACTTGTCATCAACAGCTATGTACAAGATCTTTATATATAATTCACCAGAATGTCTGACTTGTCATCAACATCTATGTACAAGATCTTTATATATAATTTACCAGAAAGTCTGACTTGTCATCAACAGCTAATTACAAGATCTTTATATATAATTCACCAGAATGTCTGCCTTGTCATCAAGAGCTATGTACAAGATCTTTATATATAATTCACCAGAATGTCTGACTTGTCATCAACAGCTATTTACAAGATCTTTATATATAATTCACCAGAATGTCTGCCTTGTCATCAAGAGCTATGTACAAGATCTTTATATATAATTCACCAGAATGTCTGACTTGTCATCAACAGCTATTTACAAGATCTTTATATATAATTCACCAGAATGTCTGACTTGTCATCAACAGCAATTTACAAGATCTTTATATATAATTCACCAGAATGTCTTAACTTTTCATCAAGAGCTATTTAGAAGATCTTTATATATAATTCACCAGAATGTCTGACTTGTCATCAACAGCTATGTACAAGATCTTTATATATAATTCACCAGAATGTCTGACTTGTCATCAACAGCTATGTTCAAGATCTTTATATATAATTTACCAGAAAGTCTGACTTGTCATCAACAGCTAATTACAAGATCTTTATACATAATTCACCAGAAAGTCTGACTTGTCATCAACAGCTATTTATAAGATCTTTATATATAATTCACCAGAATGTCTGCCTTGTCATCAAGAGCTATGTACAAGATCTTTATATATAATTCACCAGAATGTCTGACTTGTCATCAACAGCTATTTACAAGATCTTTATATATAATTCACCAGAATGTCTGACTTGTGATCAACAGCTATGTACAAGATCTTTATATATAATTCACCAGAATGTCTGACTTTTCATCAAGAGCTATTTACAAGATCTTTATATATAATTCACCAGAATGTCTGACTTGTCATCAACAGCTATGTACAAGATCTTTATATATAATTCACCAGAATGTCTGACTTGTCATCAACAGCAATTTACAAGATCTTTATATATAATTCACCAGAATGTCTTAACTTTTCATCGAAAGCTATTTACAAGATCTTTATATATAATTCACCAGAATGTCTGGCTTGTCATCAACAGCTATGTACAAGATCTTTATATATAATTCACCAGAATGTCTAACTTGTCATCAACAGCTATGTACAAGATCTTTATATATAATTCACCAGAATGTCTGACTTGTCATCAACAGCAATTTACAAGATCTTTATATATAATTCACCAGAATGTCTTAACTTTTCATCAAGAGCTATTTAGAAGATCTTTATATATAATTCACCAGAATGTCTGACTTGTCATCAACAGCTATGTACAAGATCTTTATATATAATTCACCAGAATGTCTAACTTGTCATCAACAGCAATGTACAAGATCTTTATATATAATTCACCAGAATGTCTGACTTGTCATCAACAGCAATTTACAAGATCTTTATATATAATTCACCAGAATGTCTTAACTTTTCATCAAGAGCTATTTAGAAGATCTTTATATATAATTCACCAGAATGTCTGACTTGTCATCAACAGCAATTTACAAGATCTTTATATATAATTCACCAGAATGTCTTAACTTTTCATCAAGAGCTATTTAGAAGATCTTTATATATAATTCACCAGAATATCTGACTTGTCATCAACAGCTATGTACAAAATCATTATATATAATTCACCAGAATGTCTGACTTGTCATCAACAGCTATGTACAAGATCTTTATATATAATTCACCAGAATGTCTGACTTGTCATCAACAGCTATGTACAAGATCTTTATATATAATTCACCAGAATGTCTGACTTTTCATCAAGAGCTATTTACAAGATCTTTATATATAATTCACCAGAATGTCTGACTTGTCATCAACAGCTATGTACAAGATCTTTATATATAATTCACCAGAATGTCTGACTTGTGATCAACAGCTATGTAGAAGATCTTTATATATAATTCACCAGAATGTCTGACTTTTCATCAAGAGCGATTTACAAGATCTTTACATATAATTCACCAGAATGTCTGACTTGTCATCAACAGCTATTTATAAGATCTTTATATATAATTCACCAGAACGTCTGGCTTGTCATCAACAGCTATGTACAAGATCTTTATATATAATTCACCAGAATGTCTGACATGTCATCAACAGCAATTTACAAGATCTTTATATATAATTCACCAGAATGTCTTAACTTTTCATCGAAAGCTATTTACAAGATCTTTATATATAATTTACCAGAAAGTCTGACTTGTCATCAACAGCTAATTACAAGATCTTTATATATAATTCACCAGAATGTCTGCCTTGTCATCAAGAGCTATGTACAAGATCTTTATATATAATTCACCAGAATGTCTGACTTGTCATCAACAGCTATTTACAAGATCTTTATATATAATTCACCAGAATGTCTGACTTGTCATCAACAGCAATTTACAAGATCTTTATATATAATTCACCAGAATGTCTTAACTTTTCATCAAGAGCTATTTAGAAGATCTTTATATATAATTCACCAGAATGTCTGACTTGTCATCAACAGCTATGTACAAGATCTTTATATACAATTCACCAGAATGTCTGACTTGTTATCAACAGCTATGTTCAAGATCTTTATATATAATTTACCAGAAAGTCTGACTTGTCATCAACAGCTAATTACAAGATCTTTATACATAATTCACCAGAAAGTCTGACTTGTCATCAACAGCTATTTATAAGATCTTTATATATAATTCACCAGAATATCTGCCTTGTCATCAAGAGCTATGTACAAGATCTTTATATATAATTCACCAGAATGTCTGACTTGTCATCAACAGCTATTTACAAGATCTTTATATATAATTCACCAGAATGTCTGACTTGTGATCAACAGCTATGTACAAGATCTTTATATATAATTCACCAGAATGTCTGACTTTTCATCAAGAGCTATTTACAAGATCTTTATATATAATTCACCAGAATGTCTGACTTGTCATCAACAGCTATGTACAAGATCTTTATATATAATTCACCAGAATGTCTGACTTGTCATCAACAGCAATTTACAAGATCTTTATATATAATTCACCAGAATGTCTTAACTTTTCATCGAAAGCTATTTACAAGATCTTTATATATAATTCACCAGAATGTCTGGCTTGTCATCAACAGCTATGTACAAGATCTTTATATATAATTCACCAGAATGTCTAACTTGTCATCAACAGCTATGTACAAGATCTTTATATATAATTCACCAGAATGTCTGACTTGTCATCAACAGCAATTTAAAAGATCTTTATATATAATTCACCAGAATGTCTTAACTTTTCATCAAGAGCTATTTAGAAGATCTTTATATATAATTCACCAGAATGTCTGACTTGTCATCAACAGCTATGTACAAGATCTTTATATATAATTCACCAGAATGTCTAACTTGTCATCAACAGCAATGTACAAGATCTTTATATATAATTCACCAGAATGTCTGACTTGTCATCAACAGCAATTTACAAGATCTTTATATATAATTCACCAGAATGTCTTAACTTTTCATCAAGAGCTATTTAGAAGATCTTTATATATAATTCACCAGAATGTCTGACTTGTCATCAACAGCAATTTACAAGATCTTTATATATAATTCACCAGAATGTCTTAACTTTTCATCAAGAGCTATTTAGAAGATCTTTATATATAATTCACCAGAATGTCTGACTTGTCATCAACAGCTATGTACAAAATCATTATATATAATTCACCAGAATGTCTGACTTGTCATCAACAGCTATGTACAAGATCTTTATATATAATTCACCAGAATGTCTGACTTGTCATCAACAGCTATGTACAAGATCTTTATATATAATTCACCAGAATGTCTGACTTTTCATCAAGAGCTATTTACAAGATCTTTATATATAATTCACCAGAATGTCTGACTTGTCATCAACAGCTATGTACAAGATCTTTATATATAATTCACCAGAATGTCTGACTTGTGATCAACAGCTATGTAGAAGATCTTTATATATAATTCACCAGAATGTCTGACTTTTCATCAAGAGCGATTTACAAGATCTTTACATATAATTCACCAGAATGTCTGACTTGTCATCAACAGCTATTTATAAGATCTTTATATATAATTCACCAGAATGTCTGGTTGTCATCAACAGCTATGTACAAGATCTTTATATATAATTCACCAGAATGTCTGACTTGTCATCAACAGCAATTTACAAGATCTTTATATATAATTCACCAGAATGTCTTAACTTTTCATCGAAAGCTATTTACAAGATCTTTATATATAATTCACCAGAATGTCTGGCTTGTCATCAACAGCTATGTACAAGATCTTTATATATAATTCACCAGAATGTCTGACTTGTCATCAACAGCAATTTACAAGATCTTTATATATAATTCACCAGAATGTCTTAACTTTTCATCAAGAGCTATTTAGAAGATCTTTATATATAATTCACCAAAATGTCTGACTTGTCATCAACAGCTATGTACAAAATCTTTATATATAATTCACCAGAATGTCTGACTTGTCATCAACAGCTATGTACAAGATCTTTATATATAATTCACCAGAATGTCTGACTTGTCATCAACATCTATGTTCAAGATCTTTATATATATTTTACCAGAAAATCTGACTTGTCATCAACAGCTAATTACAAGATCTTTATACATAATTCACCAGAATGTCTGACTTTTCATCAAGAGCTATTTAGAAGATCTTTATATATAATTCACCAGAATGTCTGACTTGTCATCAACAGCTATTTATAAGATCTTTATATATAATTCACCAGAATGTCTGGCTTGTCATCAACAGCTATGTACAAGATCTTTATATATAATTCACCAGAATGTCTGACTTGTCATCAACAGCAATTTACAAGATCTTTATATATAATTCACCAGAATGTCTTAACTTTTCATCGAAAGCTATTTACAAGATCTTTATATATAATTTACCAGAAAGTCTGACTTGTCATCAACAGCTAATTACAAGATCTTTATATATAATTCACCAGAATGTCTGCCTTGTCATCAAGAGCTATGTACAAGATCTTTATATATAATTCACCAGAATGTCTGACTTGTCATCAACAGCTATTTACAAGATCTTTATATATAATTCACCAGAATGTCTGACTTGTCATCAACAGCTATTTAAAAGATCTTTATATATAATTCACCAGAATGTCTTAACTTTTCATCAAGAGCTATTTAGAAGATCTTTATATATAATTCACCAGAATGTCTGACTTGTCATCAACAGCTATGTACAAAATCTTTATATATAATTCACCAGAATGTCTGACTTGTCATCAACAGCTATGTACAAGATCTTTATATATAATTCACCAGAATGTCTGACTTGTCATCAACAGCTATGTTCAAGATCTTTATAGAAAATTTACCAGAAAGTCTGACTTGTCATCAACAGCTAATTACAAGATCTTTATATATAATTCACCAGAATGTCTGCCTTGTCATCAAGAGCTATGTACAAAATCTTTATATATAATTCACCAGAATGTCTGACTTGTCATCAACAGCTATTTACAAGATCTTTATATATAATTCACCAGAATGTCTGGCTTGTCATCAAGAGCTATGTACAAGATCTTTATATATAATTCACCAGAATGTCTGACTTGTCATCAACAGCTATTTACAAGATCTTTATATATAATTCACCAGAATGTCTGACTTGTCATCAACAGCTATTTACAAGATCTTTATATATAATTCACCAGAATGTCTGACTTGTCATCAACAGCTATGTACAAGATCTTTATATATAATTCACCAGAATGTCTGCCTTGTCATCAAGAGCTATGTACAAGATCTTTATATATAATTCACCAGAATGTCTGACTTGTCATCAACAGCTATTTACAAGATCTTTATATATAATTCACCAGAATGTCTGGCTTGTCATCAAGAGCTATGTACAAGATCTTTATATATAATTCACCAGAATGTCTGACTTGTCATCAACAGCTATTTACAAGATCTTTATATATAATTCACCAGAATGTCTGCCTTGTCATGAAGAGCTACGTACAAGATCTTTATATATAATTCACCAGAATGTCTGACTTATCATCAACAGCTATTTACAAGATCTTTATATATAATTCACCAGAATGTTTGACTTGTGATCAACAGCTATGTACAAGATCTTTATATATAATTCACCAGAATGTCTGACTTGTCATCAACAGCTATGTACAAAATCTTTATATATAATTCACCAGAATGTCTGACTTGTCATCAACAGCTATGTACAAGATCTTTATATATAATTCACCAGAATGTCTGACTTGTCATCAACAGCTATGTTCAAGATCTTTATATATAATTTACCAGAAAGTCTGACTTGTCATCAACAGCTATTTATAAGATCTTTATATATAATTCACCAGAATGTCTGGCTTGTCATCAACAGCTATGTAGAAGATCTTTATATATAATTCACCAGAATGTCTTAACTTTTCATCGAAAGCTATTTACAAGATCTTTATATATAATTCACCAGAATGTCTGGCTTGTCATCAACAGCTATGTACAAGATCTTTATATATAATTCACCAGAATGTCTGACTTGTCATCAACAGCAATTTACAAGATCTTTATATATAATTCACCAGAATGTCTTAACTTTTCATCAAGAGCTATTTAGAAGATCTTTATATATAATTCACCAGAATGTCTGACTTGTCATCAACAGCTATGTACAAAATATTTATATATAATTCACCAGAATGTCTGACTTGTCATCAACAGCTATGTTCAAGATCTTTATATATAATTTACCAGAAAGTCTGACTTGTCATCAACAGCTAATTACAAGATCTTTATACGTAATTCACCAGAATGTCTGACTTGTCATCAACAGCAATTTACAAGATCTTTATATATAATTCACCAGAATGTCTTAACTTTTCATCGAAAGCTATTTACAAGATCTTTATATATAATTCACCAGAATGTCTGGCTTGTCATCAACAGCTATGTACAAGATCTTTATATATAATTCACCAGAATGTCTAACTTGTCATCAACAGCTATGTACAAGATCTTTATATATAATTCACCAGAATGTCTGCCTTGTCATCAAGAGCTATGTACAAGATCTTTATATATAATTCACCAGAATGTCTGACTTGTCATCAACAGCTATTTACAAGATCTTTATATATAATTCACCAGAATGTCTGACTTGTCATCAACAGCAATTTACAAGATCTTTATATATAATTCACCAGAATGTCTTAACTTTTCATCAAGAGCTATTTAGAAGATCTTTATATATAATTCACCAGAATGTCTGACTTGTCATCAACAGCTATGTATAAGATCTTTATATATAATTCACCAGAATGTCTAACTTGTCATCAACAGCAATGTACAAGATCTTTATATATAATTCACCAGAATGTCTGACTTGTCATCAACAGCAATTTACAAGATCTTTATATATAATTCACCAGAATGTCTTAACTTTTCATCAAGAGCTATTTAGAAGATCTTTATATATAATTCACCAGAATGTCTGACTTGTCATCAACTGCAATTTACAAGATCTTTATATATAATTCACTAGAATGTCTTAACTTTTCATCAAGAGCTATTTAGAAGATCTTTATATATAATTCACCAGAATGTCTGACTTGTCATCAACAGCTATGTACAAAATCTTTATATATAATTCACCAGAATGTCTGACTTGTCATCAACAGCTATGTACAAGATCTTTATATATAATTCACCAGAATGTCTGACTTGTCATCAACAGCTATGTACAAGATCTTTATATATAATTCACCAGAATGTCTGACTTTTCATCAAGAGCTATTTACAAGATCTTTATATATAATTCACCAGAATGTCTGCCTTGTCATCAAGAGCTATGTACAAGATCTTTATATATAATTCACCAGAATGTCTGCCTTGTCATCAAGAGCTATGTACAAGATCTTTATATATAATTCACCAGAATGTCTGACTTGTCATCAACAGCTATTTACAAGATGTTTATATATAATTCACCAGAATGTCTGACTTGTCATCAACAGCAATTTACAAGATCTTTATATATAATTCACCAGAATGTCTTAACTTTTCATCAAGAGCTATTTAGAAGATCTTTATATATAATTCACCAGAATGTCTGACTTGTCATCAACAGCTATGTACAAAATCTTTATATATAATTCACCAGAATGTCTGACTTGTCATCAACAGCTATGTACAAGATCTTTATATATAATTCACCAGAATGTCTGACTTGTCATCAACAGCTATGTTCAAGATCTTTATATATAATTTACCAGAAAGTCTGACTTGTCATCAACAGCTAATTACAAGATCTTTATATATAATTCAGCAGAATGTCTGCCTTGTCATCAAGAGCTATGTACAAGATCTTTATATATAATTCACCAGAATGTCTGACTTGTCATCAACAGCTATTTACAAGATCTTTATATATAATTCACCAGAATGTCTGGCTTGTCATCAAGAGCTATGTACAAGATCTTTATATATAATTCACCAGAATGTCTGCCTTGTCATCAAGAGCTATGTACAAGATCTTTATATATAATTCACCAGAATGTCTGACTTGTCATCAACAGCTATTTACAAGATCTTTATATATAATTCACCAGAATGTCTACCTTGTCATCAAGAGCTACGTACAAGATCTTTATATATAATTCACCAGAATGTCTGACTTCTCATCAACAGCTATTTACAAGATCTTTATATATAATTCACCAGAATGTCTGCCTTGTCATCAAGAGCTATGTACAAGATCTTTATATATAATTCACCAGAATGTCTGACTTGTCATCAACAGCTATGTACAAGATCTTTATATATAATTCACCAGAATGTCTGACTTGTCATCAACAGCTATGTACAAGATCTTTATATATAATTCACCAGAATGTCTGACTTTTCATCAAGAGCTATTTACAAGATCTTTATATATAATTCACCAGAATGTCTGCCTTGTCATCAAGAGCTATGTACAAGATCTTTATATATAATTCACCAGAATGTCTGACTTGTCATCAACAGCTATTTACAAGATCTTTATATATAATTCACCAGAATGTCTGCCTTGTCATCAAGAGCTATGTACAAGATCTTTATATATAATTCACCAGAATGTCTGACTTGTCATCAACAGCAATTTACAAGATCTTTATATATAATTCACCAGAATGTCTTAACTTTTCATCAAGAGCTATTTAGAAGATCTTTATATATAATTCACCAGAATGTCTGACTTGTCATCAACAGCTATGTACAAAATCTTTATATATAATTCACCAGAATGTCTGACTTGTCATCAACAGCTATGTACAAGATCTTTATATATAATTCACCAGAATGTCTGACTTGTCATCAACAGCTATGTTCAAGATCTTTATATATAATTTACCAGAAAGTCTGACTTGTCATCAACAGCTAATTACAAGATCTTTATATATAATTCAGCAGAATGTCTGCCTTGTCATCAAGAGCTATGTACAAGATCTTTATATATAATTCACCAGAATGTCTGACTTGTCATCAACAGCTATTTACAAGATCTTTATATATAATTCACCAGAATGTCTGGCTTGTCATCAAGAGCTATGTACAAGATCTTTATATATAATTCACCAGAATTTCTGACTTGTCATCAACAGCTATTTACAAGATCTTTATATATAATTCACCAGAATGTCGGACTTGTCATCAACAGCTATTTACAAGATCTTTATATATAATTCACCAGAATGTCTGACTTGTGATCAACAGCTATGTACAAGATCTTTATATATAATTCACCAGAATGTCTGCCTTGTCATCAAGAGCTATGTACAAGATCTTTATATATAATTCACCAGAATGTCTGACTTGTCATCAACAGCTATTTACAAGATCTTTATATATAATTCACCAGAATGTCTGGCTTGTCATCAAGAGCTATGTACAAGATCTTTATATATAATTCACCAGAATGTCTGACTTCTCATCAACAGCTATTTACAAGATCTTTATATATAATTCACCAGAATGTCTGCCTTGTCATCAAGAGCTATGTACAAGATCTTTATATATAATTCACCAGAATGTCTGACTTGTCATCAACAGCTATGTACAAGATCTTTATATATAATTCACCAGAATGTCTGACTTGTCATCAACAGCTATGTACAAGATCTTTATATATAATTCACCAGAATGTCTGACTTTTCATCAAGAGCTATTTACAAGATCTTTATATATAATTCACCAGAATGTCTGCCTTGTCATCAAGAGCTATGTACAAGATCTTTATATATAATTCACCAGAATGTCTGACTTGTCATCAACAGCTATTTACAAGATCTTTATATATAATTCACCAGAATGTCTGACTTGTCATCAACAGCTATGTACAAAATCTTTATATATAATTCACCAGAATGTCTGACTTGTCATCAACAGCTATGTACAAGATCTTTATATATAATTCACCAGAATGTCTGACTTGTCATCAACAGCTATGTTCAAGATCTTTATATATAATTTACCAGAAAGTCTGACTTGTCATCAACAGCTAATTACAAGATCTTTATATATAATTCACCAGAATGTCTGCCTTGTCATCAAGAGCTATGTACAAGATCTTTATATATAATTCACCAGAATGTCTGACTTGTCATCAACAGCTATTTACAAGATCTTTATATATAATTCACCAGAATGTCTGGCTTGTCATCAAGAGCTATGTACAAGATCTTTATATATAATTCACCAGAATGTCTGACTTGTCATCAACAGCTATTTACAAGATCTTTATATATAATTCACCAGAATGTCTGACTTGTCATCAACAGCTATTTACAAGATCTTTATATATAATTCACCAGAATGTCTGACTTGTGACCAACAGCTATGTACAAGATCTTTATATATAATTCACCAGAATGTCTGCCTTGTCATCAAGAGCTATGTACAAGATCTTTATATATAATTCACCAGAATGTCTGACTTGTCATCAACAGCTATTTACAAGATCTTTATATATAATTCACCAGAATGTCTGGCTTGTCATCAAGAGCTATGTACAAGATCTTTATATATAATTCACCAGAATGTCTGACTTGTCATCAACAGCTATTTACAAGATCTTTATATATAATTCACCAGAATGTCTGCCTTGTCATCAAGAGCTACGTACAAGATCTTTATATATAATTCACCAGAATGTCTGACTTGTCATCAACAGCTATTTACAAGATCTTTATATATAATTCACCAGAATGTCTGCCTTGTCATCAAAAGCTATGTACAAGATCTTTATATATAATTCACCAGAATGTCTGACTTGTCATCAACAGCTATTTACAAGATCTTTATATATAATTCACCAGAATGTCTGACTTGTGATCAACAGCTATGTACAAGATCTTTATATATAATTCACCAAAATGTCTGACTTGTCATCAACAGCTATGTACAAGATCTTTATATATAATTCACCAGAATGTCTGACTTGTCATCAACAGCTATGTTCAAGATCTTTATATATAATTTACCAGAAAGTCTGACTTGTCATCAACAGCTAATTACAAGATATTTATACATAATTCACCAGAATGTCTGACTTTTCATCAAGAGCTATTTACAAGATCTTTATATATAATTCACCAGAATGTCTGACTTGTCATCAACAGCTATTTATAAGATCTTTATATATAATTCACCAGAATGTCTGGCTTGTCATCAACAGCTATGTACAAGATCTTTATATATAATTCACCAGAATGTCTTAACTTTTCATCAACAGCAATTTACAAGATCTTTATATATAATTCACCAGAATGTCTTAACTTTTCATCAAGAGCTATTTAGAAGATCTTTATATATAATTCACCAGAATGTCTGATTTGTCATCAACAGCTATGTTCAAGATCTTTATATATAATTTACCAGAAAGTCTGACTTGTCATCAACAGCTAATTACAAGATCTTTATACGTAATTCACCAGAATGTCTGACTTGTCATCAACAGCTATTGATAAGATCTTTATATATAATTCACCAGAATGTCTGCCTTGTCATCAAGAGCTATGTACAAGATCTTTATATATAATTCACCAGAATGTCTGACTTGTCATCAACAGCTATTTACAAGATCTTTATATATAATTCACCAGAATGTCTGACTTGTGATCAACAGCTATGTACAAGATCTTTATATATAATTCACCAGAATGTCTGACTTTTCATCAAGAGCTATTTACAAGATCTTTATATATAATTCACCAGAATGTCTGACTTGTCATCAACAGCTATGTACAAGATCTTTATATATAATTCACCAGAATGTCTGACTTGTCATCAACAGCAATTTACAAGATCTTTATATATAATTCACCAGAATGTCTTAACTCTTCATCAAGAGCTATTTAGAAGATCTTTATATATAATTCACCAGAATGTCTGACTTGTCATCAACAGCTATGTACAAGATCTTTATATATAATTCACCAGAATGTCTAACTTGTCATCAACAGCAATGTACAAGATCTTTATATATAATTCACCAGAATGTCTGACTTGTCATCAACAGCAATTTACAAGATCTTTATATATAATTCACCAGAATGTCTTAACTTTTCAACAAGAGCTATTTAGAAGATCTTTATATATAATTCACCAGAATGTCTGACTTGTCATCAACTGCAATTTACAAGATCTTTATATATAATTCACCAGAATGTCTTAACTTTTCATCAAGAGCTATTTAGAAGATCTTTATATATAATTCACCAGAATGTCTGACTTGTCATCAACAGCTATGTACAAAATCTTTATATATAATTCACCAGAATGTCTGACTTTTCATCAAGAGCTATTTACAAGATCTTTATATATAATTCACCAGAATGTCTGACTTGTCATCAACAGCTATGTACAAGATCTTTATATATAATTCACCAGAATGTCTGACTTGTCATCAACAGCAATTTACAAGATCTTTATATATAATTCACCAGAATGTCTTAACTTTTCATCGAAAGCTATTTACAAGATCTTTATATATAATTCACCAGAATGTCTGGCTTGTCATCAACAGCTATGTACAAGATCTTTATATATAATTCACCAGAATGTCTAACTTGTCATCAACAGCTATGTACAAGATCTTTATATATAATTCACCAGAATGTCTGACTTGTCATCAACAGCAATTTACAAGATCTTTATAT
Organism: Tachypleus tridentatus; assembly: GCF_004210375.1. NCBI lineage: Eukaryota > Metazoa > Arthropoda > Merostomata > Xiphosura > Limulidae > Tachypleus > Tachypleus tridentatus. The sequence continues at coordinate 2,434,412 of NC_134837.1, read as the reverse complement.
ATAATTCACCAGAATGTCTTAACTTTTCATCAAGAGCTATTTAGAAGATCTTTATATATAATTCACCAAAATGTCTGACTTGTCATCAACAGCTATGTACAAAATCTTTATATATAATTCACCAGAATGTCTGACTTGTCATCAACAGCTATGTACAAGATCTTTATATATAATTCACCAGAATGTCTGACTTGTCATCAACATCTATGTTCAAGATCTTTATATATATTTTACCAGAAAGTCTGACTTGTCATCAACAGCTAATTACAAGATCTTTATACATAATTCACCAGAATGTCTGACTTGTCATCAACAGCAATTTACAAGATCTTTATATATAATTCACCAGAATGTCTTAACTTTTCATCGAAAGCTATTTACAAGATCTTTATATATAATTCACCAGAATGTCTGGCTTGTCATCAACAGCTATGTACAAGATCTTTATATATAATTCACCAGAATGTCTAACTTGTCATCAACAGCTATGTACAAGATCTTTATATATAATTCACCAGAATGTCTGACTTGTCATCAACAGCAATTTACAAGATCTTTATATATAATTCACCAGAATGTCTTAACTTTTCATCAAGAGCTATTTAGAAGATCTTTATATATAATTCACCAAAATGTCTGACTTGTCATCAACAGCTATGTACAAAATCTTTATATATAATTCACCAGAATGTCTGACTTGTCATCAACAGCTATGTACAAGATCTTTATATATAATTCACCAGAATGTCTGACTTGTCATCAACATCTATGTTCAAGATCTTTATATATATTTTACCAGAAAGTCTGACTTGTCATCAACAGCTAATTACAAGATCTTTATACATAATTCACCAGAATGTCTGACTTTTCATCAAGAGCTATTTACAAGATCTTTATATATAATTCACCAGAATGTCTGACTTGTCATCAACAGCTATTTATAAGATCTTTATATATAATTCACCAGAATATCTGGCTTGTCATCAACAGCTATGTACAAGATCTTTATATATAATTCACCAGAATGTCTGACTTGTCATCAACAGCAATTTACAAGATCTTTATATATAATTCACCAGAATGTCTTAACTTTTCATCGAAAGCTTTTTACAAGATCTTTATATATAATTCACCAGAATGTCTGGCTTGTCATCAACAGCTATGTACAAGATCTTTATATATAATTCACCAGAATGTCTGACTTGTCATCAACAGCTATGTACAAGATCTTTATATATAATTCACCAGAATGTCTTAACTTTTCATCGAAAGCTATTTACAAGATCTTTATATATAATTCACCAGAATGTCTGGCTTGTCATCAACAGCTATGTACAAGATCTTTATATATAATTCACCAGAATGTCTAACTTGTCATCAACAGCTATGTACAAGATCTTTATATATAATTCACCAGAATGTCTGACTTGTCATCAACAGCAATTTAAAAGATCTTTATATATAATTCACCAGAATGTCTTAACTTTTCATCAAGAGCTATTTAGAAGATCTTTATATATAATTCACCAGAATGTCTGACTTGTCATCAACAGCTATGTACAAGATCTTTATATATAATTCACCAGAATGTCTGCCTTGTCATCAAGAGCTATGTACAAGATCTTTATATATAATTCACCAGAATGTCTGACTTGTCATCAACAGCTATTTACAAGATCTTTATATATAATTCACCAGAATGTCTGCCTTGTCATCAAGAGCTATGTACAAGATCTTTATATATAATTCACCAGAATGTCTGACTTGTCATCAAGAGCTATTTACAAGATCTTTATATATAATTCACCAGAATGTCTGACTTGTCATCAACAGCAATTTACAAGATCTTTATATATAATTCACCAGAATGTCTTAACTTTTCATCAAGAGCTATTTAGAAGATCTTTATATATAATTCACCAGAATGTCTGACTTGTCATCAACAGCTATGTACAAAATCTTTATATATAATTCACCAGAATGTCTGACTTGTCATCAACAGCTATGTACAAGATCTTTATATATAATTCACCAGAATGTCTGACTTGTCATCAACAGCTAATTACAAGATCTTTATATATAATTTACCAGAAAGTCTGACTTGTCATCAACAGCTAATTACAAGATCTTTATATATAATTCACCAGAATGTCTGACTTGTCATCAACAGCTATGTTCAAGATCTTTATATATAATTTACCAGAAAGTCTGACTTGTCATCAACAGCTAATTACAAGATCTTTATATATAATTCACCAGAATGTCTGCCTTGTCATCAAGAGCTATGTACAAGATCTTTATATATAATTCACCAGAATGTCTGACTTGTCATCAACAGCTATTTACAAGATCTTTATATATAATTCACCAGAATGTCTGGCTTGTCATCAAGAGCTATGTACAAGATCTTTCTTCAGACAGAAACTAAAAGGAAAGTTGTTTATTTATTTAACTAGAGGTATTTCATCTGTTTTTAACGAAACCCGTACTATTTAGTAGAGACCCAGTATGTTGAAGTGGGTTAAGGCGTTCGACTCGTAATCTTAGGGTCGGAGTTTCGAATCCCGGTCGCACTAAACATGTTCGCCCTTTCAGCCGTGGGGGTATTATAATGTGACGGTCAATCTCACTATTCGTTGGTAAAAGAGTATCCCGAAAGTTGGCGGTGGTTTGTGATGGCTAGCTGCCTTTCCTCTAGTCTTACGCTGCTAAATTAGTGACGGCTGACGCAGATAGCCCTCGTGTAACTTTGCGCGAAATTCAAAAAAGAAACAAAACAAAGAATTATTCAGTAGTGTATGAAAATCTGATGTATTATTTAATGTGGTGTGTTTTTTCTAATATGTCTAATTTATTTATAGGTATCATAAAACTTATTGTCGTTAGATCTATATCAGTAATATGTATAATATTATACCCTTCACTAATATACATCTATGGCCAATAGCAGCAGTTTATAAAAAGACATTACCACTATTTTAGGTTCCCAGAGAAAGACGCAAAGTCTTTCCCAAAATTATTGGGAGTTTTTAAGATTATGCTGTTGAATTGCAATAGGTGACAAAAATAATAAAATCACTTAGGAAACTCTAAAGTACCTACCTAAGGAAAATAAAGACATGTTCAGGCACGATCTGTGCCTATTACATGTTTATGGTCTGAACCAAACTTTGCGTGTTGGATTTTAGCTTCGTGGTGAAGTTTCTACCTAACTGGGTTCCACGACACAACAGTTTAGGCTAAAGAACCAAGTTCTGTCTTGGGAATCGTCTGTCACCGGTAGAACTTATAGAACAAATTCATACTCTCCAACCAGCAAGATTGTTGATTACGTTTTGTGAGCAACTGTAAGAAAATGACCAGTGCTTGTATCGATATCACGCCTCATTACCGATGTCTTCACTTTGTGAAGCGAGTACAAGAAAATGGATTTTATTTTCACTTGTAATCGCTAAGAATGATAGTATATTTATACCAGTACCATTCTAAATAACCAGGGATTTTAAGGTTTTGCTATTATTTCTCGTAATGAAAGAAACGGTATATCTTGTTAACTAGCTGCTTGGGAATACGGAGGAAGTAGAAATATAAAAAAAAATGAAACGTTGTCGTTTTGAGAGATCAGTTTGGGATAACTTTACAACTTTGCACATATTAACCTTTAAGTTTCTTGTTTGGAAGTTAAACAGATAATTACTTGGTTATGCGTCTTTTCCTACTAAAGAACCATAACAAATAACTTTTGTTATAAAGTATGTTAAATATATTTGTGTTGATGTAAAAATACAGAGGAACAACTTTTGCGTGAAAACATGCTTAACGACACATTTGAGATTTAGAGATAAATTTTTCTATTTTATTTTTGGACGTAAGTAAACAAAGATTTTAGAATTATTACGAATTGAAAGTCGTATAATAAAGTATTTTAATTATGTTAAGAATATGATAATTATCAGATTTAAACTTTTAAGTTCCGTTGTCTCAAATACAGTAAACTCTAGACAAAATAATAAACAAACACATAATGGTTACTGTAGCTGAATTAGGATACTCAAGAAAAACAAAATATATCTAGAAAACCTCTACATCAAAAACATAGATAAAATTCTAGAGTTCCCTTTTTATAGATCTTTATTAACGCTAACATAGCCTTTTCTAACCCTATAACACATTTGTTACTGACCCTAACCTAGCTTTTTACTAACATTTGGATAATATTATACAGGGTGTTCGGAAAGTCACTGTGCAGTTTTGAAAGCAGTGATAACAGCATTCGTTCAGTCTATTTCAAGCCAGCAACTGATACCAGCGTTTAGAAACAAAATAAGAAGGATCCAAGCCTCTATTGTTGCCAACGGGGGTCACTTTCAACATTGTTTAAAATTGTCATTCATATTTACCTCCTGTATTCTATATTGAAACATGTCTGTTAATAAATATATAAGTGCACAGTGACTTTCCAAACACCCTGCACTAGTCCAGCATATTTTTTTACTAACCGTAACATAGCTTTAACTAAGCGTAACATGGCTTTTTACTAACCCTAATATAAGTTTTCACTAACCCTAATATAAGTTTTCACTAACCCTAACACACCTTTTCTCTAACCCTAACATAGTTTAAATAATCTTAACAAAGCTTTTTACTAAACCATATAAATAAGTTTCTATTAACCACAACATAGCTTTCTACTTACCTTAACATTGCTTTCACTAACCCTAACTGTCTTACTCATATTGTGCTCCTTCTGTAGGTTTTGTGAGTATTTTAATGTCGTTTTCTGTAATATAATTCTTAGCATTTAAAAGTTCCAAACCCCCAACACCTGAAACTTATAAAATTATAATTATCCTCTATAACGATAATTATACTCGCATGAATTTCATGAAACTTACGTTTTCTCAACATGTCTTTACTGTTTTCACATTCTACTCACTAGCTCTAAATTGTTTTACTTTAAAACTTTTTTCCTATCAATTTATTAGAGATACATTGAAGATGTAATCTAGCTCTCTCAATAATATTGAAAATAGTACCATTAATAAGCAAAGGAAATAAAGGTGTAACGTTTCTATATAACAAACAAACATATTACTAACAGATAAAGGTGTAATATTTCTATATAACGAACAAACATATTACTAACAGATAAAGGTGTAATGTTTTTATATAACGAACAAACATATTACTAACAGATAAAGGTGTAATGTTTCTATATAACGAACAAACATATTACTAACAGATAAAATTGTAATGTTTCTATATAACGAACAAACATATTACTTACAGATAAAGGTGTAATGTTTTTATATAACGAACAAACATATTACTAACAGATAAAGGTGTAACGTTTCTATATACCGAACAAACATATTACTTACAGATAAAGGTGTAATGTTTCTATATAACGAACAAACATATCACTAACAGATAAAGGTGTAACGTTTCTATATAACGAACAAACATATTACTTACAGATAAAGGTGTAATGTTTCTATATAACGAACAAACATATTACTAACAGATAAAGGTGTAATGTTTCTATATAACGAACAAACATATTACTAACAGATAAAGGTGTAATGTTTTTATATAACGAACAAACATATTACTAACAGATAAAGGTGTAATGTTTCTATATAACGAACAAACATATTACTAACAGATAAAGGTGTAATGTTTCTATATAACGAACAAACATATCACTAACAGATAAAGGTGTAATGTTTTTATATAACGAACAAACATATTACTAACAGATAAAGGTGTAATGTTTCTATATAACGAACAAACATATTACTAACAGATAAAGGTGTAATGTTTTTTATATAACGAACAAACATATTACTAACAGATAAAGGTGCAGTGTTTCTATATAACGAACAAACATATCACTAACAGATAAAGGTGTAATGTTTTTATATAACGAACAAACATATCACTAACAGATAAAGGTGTAATGTTTCTATATAACGAACAAACATATCACTAACAGATAAAGGTGTAATGTTTCTATATAACGAACAAACATATTACTAACAGATAAAGGTGTAATGTTTTTATATAACGAACAAACATATCACTAACAGATAAAGGTGTAATGTTTCTATATAACGAACAAACATATTACTAACAGATAAAGGTGTAATGTTTCTATATAACGAACAAACATATCACTAACAGATAAAGGTGTAATGTTTTTATATAACGAACAAACATATTACTAACAGATAAAGGTGTAATGTTTCTATATAACGAACAAACATATCACTAACAGATAAAGGTGTAATGTTTCTATATAACGAACAAACATATTACTAACAGATAAAGGTGCAGTGTTTCTATATAACGAACAAACATATTACTAACAGATAAAGGTGTAATGTTTTTATATAACGAACAAACATATTACTAACAGATAAAGGTGTAATGTTTTTATATAACGAACAAACATATTACTAACAGATAAAGGTGCAGTGTTTCTATATAACGAATCAAACATATTACTAGCAGATAAAGGTGTAATGTTTCTATAATAAATATATGTAATATATGTTAACTATTGATTATTCGTATATGATTTCTTTTTCTTGTTGGACTTTTTCAACATTTCAACGTAATATTTCCAAGAAAGCAACAAAAACAAATTTCACATGTTCGATGTTTATAAGATAATAAACTTATAACAACATTTACCAGTTGTAAGAAATATTTAGTTGCCAGTGTTCCAAACGTATCAATTCTGATGAAAATCAACAGAATTTGTACTTTTCAGTCAGTGAAGCGTAGAGTTATGTAGAATACGGTTCATACACATAAAGAAACTAATAACATAAATTCGCTATCAAAGGTTTTATACTGGAAATATGAAACACGAGTTTACGTAGAGAACAGGTGTTTCTAATAAGTTTGTATAACACTATCAGTGACCGACGACGACTCGTTACTTTTAAGCAGTTCCTATTCTTTATCCACATCTATAAACAGTGATAAAGTATAGCACAAAGAGTACATGAAAAATATAAAATAACACTATCCGCCTATAAAGCTGATAGAGTAAATAACAAGCTTTTCCCTTCCTAACAAGAAAGATTTTTTTTATTTTTTGCTGGTTCAAAAATCGAAAGGCCAACACATAAAGATGCTTTACCGTTTACAGATGACGTTAAGGGCCTAATCGATAGGACTTTGGACTGAAGAGATCACCGTGATTGACCACAAGCCTGAGAATCGTTATATCATACTGACAATGTATCTTCTGTCAGTCCACCAAGGAAACAGCTAATCGTTTATCTTCGTAACAGACACAAGGGACAAGATAGGGAGACAAGTGTTCCTGTACTTGTCTTTATTTGAACCAGCTCATTAGGCTTTAAAAATCTTTGTTTGTTTTCTCAGTTGTTTTCACCAATAAATTAACGATCAATATATGTTCTATGAATAGTAAAATTAGCTGTCTATGCTGTGCCCACCACAGGGATCGAATCCTGTAATTTAGTGCTACAAGCCTTCAAGTTGCTCTCTGAGACAAAATAGAAAACAAAATATTTATGGGTGAAACTAATCATTGAGGTTAAATATCCATAAGATATATTGAGTAAAATATCTGGTAATAATTATATATCAGTATTAACTTGGAACTAATATCAAAGACAAATATTTAGTTTTTTAGAATTAATATTTGTTATGATTATTTCAAACACTTTGTTTTTGTAAACCAATATATACGATGTATAACTTGGTCCTCATAAGATATATAGATCTGGATATGGAAAATATTTCAATGCAACCCCAAACATACGAAAACCCAGTGATGTAGAGAAAACCCACTTGTAGAGAAATATACATGCAAAAACGGCTCGTTTGGGTTGAGAAAATATCTTACGTAGAAAAGCGAACAACGTTTCGACCTTCTTCGGTCATCGTCAGGTTCACAAAGAAAGTGAACCTTTTGTTGGTAGTTTTAACCAAAACACCTGATCTTCTTCAAACGTTTTCTTTTTCGTCACCACGGCGGTGCCCATCACGGGTAAGAAAACCCGGGGTTAGACGTTAAAAGTTTCCAAACCTCCAACTATAGGCGGGTGTGAATTTTTAATTTAGAATCCATTTTTTTATCAGTCAGAATGAACTGGAGATATGTTGTTTAATCTTAACATATGCAATATTTTATGAGCATTTTTGTATACGTTACGTAAAACTGATATATTAATATTAACATATTTGTAAAACGTAAATATATAAATAAAATACAAAAGTCATTAATCTGCTATATTTTATATTTAGATTCTGTTGATAGACACATCGTTACGTATTAACTTTCAGTTTCTAGCTACTTCTAGTAAAAAGACGAAAACACTAAAGAATTCGATCAATCACTTGACGTAAACGTTATAAAAGTATATATAAATTATCAAAAGTTTACTTGTTCAAAGCAACTAGGCCAAATTCACTTGTGAAATTGTCTATTAAAGATATTTCTAGAATATTTATGAGATATATAATACATAATACAAAACACTGTATAAATTCAGAACACCAATTTCATAAAAAATTATATTGTTATGACGATTATCTATCAGTATATAAAACATTAAGATACCGTAGTAATCAAGTTTAATATGACACAAAGTGAGAATGAATTCAAGGGAGCTAGAACACATTTACAGGATGATTTGACAATATGAATAGGATATTTTCAGGATGGTTGGAAATAATATATACGATACAGTTACGATGATTAAAAGGATCTATATTTTATCTTTAGGATGATCAGCAGGAACCTATTGGTTGTTGTTAGAAATATTAAGAGGTATCAAAGGTTACTGTTACAATTATTTGAAAGGATCTATAGGTTATCCTTAGGATGATTAGTAACGATCTATAGGTTATCCTTAGGATGATTAGTAACGATCTATAGGTTATTCTTAAGATGATTAGTAAGGATCTATAGGTTATTGTTAGGATGATTAGTAAGGATCTATAGGTTATTGTTAGGATGATTAGTGAGGATCTATAAGTTATTGTTATGATGATTACCAAGGATCTATTGGTTGTTGTTAGGATGATTAGCAAAGATCTATAGGTTATTGCTAGGATGATTAGTAAAGATCGATAGGTTATTGTTAGGATGATTAGAATAGATCTATAAGTTATTGTTAGGATGATTAGAATAAATCTATAGGTTATTCTTAAGATGATTAGTAAAGATCTATAGGTTATTGTTAGGATGATTAGTAACGATCTATAGGTTATTGTTAGGATGATTAGTAAAGATCTATAGATTGTTGTTAGGATGATTAGTAAGGATAAATAAGTCATTGTTAGGATGATTAGTAAGGATCTATAGGTTATTGTTAGGATGATTAGTAAGGATCTATAAGTTATTGTTAGGATGATTAGTAAGGATCTATAGGTTATTGTTAGGATGATTAGTAAAGATCGATAGGTTATTGTTAGGATGATTAGTAAGGATTAATAGGTTATTGTTGGGATGATCAGTAAGGATCTATAGGTTGTTGTTAGGATGATCAGTAAGGATCTGTAGGTTATTGTTAGGATGATCAGTAAAGATCTATAGGTTATGTTAGGATGATTAGTAAAGATCTATAGGTTATTGTTAGGATGATTAGTAAAGATCTATAGGTTATTGTTAAGATGATTAGTAAAGATCTATAGGTTATTGTTAGGATGATTAGACAGGATCTATAGGTTATTGTTGGATGATTAGTAAGGATCTATAAATTATTCTTAAGATGATTAGTAAAGATCTATAGGTTATTCTTAGTATGATTAGTAAGGATCTATAGGTTATTGTTAAAATGATCAGTAAAGATCTATAGGTTATTGTTAGGATGATTAGTAAGGATCTATAGGTTATTGTTAGGATGATTAGTAAGAATCTATAGTTCATTGTTAGGATGATTAGTAAGGATCTATAGGTTATGGTTAGGATGATTAGTAAGGATCTATAGGTTATTGTTAGGATGATTAGTAAGGATCTACAGGTTGTTGTTAGGATGATCATTAAGGATCTATAGGTTATTGTTAAGATGATCAGTAAAGATCTATAGGTTATTGTTAGGATGATTAGTAAGAATCTATAGGTTATTGTTAGGATGATTAGTAAGGATCTACAGGTCATTGTTAGGATGATTAGTAAAGATCTTTAGGTTATTGTTAGGATGATTAGTAAGAATTTATAGGTTGTTGTTAGGATGATTAGTAAAGATCTATAGGTTATTGTTAGGATGATTAGTAAGGATCTATAGGTTATCATTAGAATGATTAGTAAAGATCTATAGGTTATTGTTAGGATGATTAGTAAAGATCTATAGGTTATTGTTAGGATGATTAGTAAAGATCTATAGATTATTGTTGGGATGATTAGTAAAGATCTATGGGTTATTGTAAGGATGATTAGTAAGGATCTATAGGTTATTGTTAGGATGATAAGAAGGGAGTTGCAGGTTAATTTGGGAATGATATGGAGCGATATATAGGTTATCTTTGGGATGGCTTTGAATTATCTATTCCAATGATCTATTATTTTTGGAATGATTTGAAGCAATTTATAAGCTATTTTTATAATGATTTAGAGTGCGCGTCTATTTTTGATAGACGTCCTACAGATGCTTCAACTATAAGTATTATCAAGTTTCAACAGGTATAATACTTGTTGTTGGTTTCTTATCGTATCAACTTGTACCATGATAGGATTATGAAGATGGTAAAAACTGGTTCTACTTGGTACTATTCTTACAAATTGTTGATAAAGCGATTTATAAATATAACCTTAAACTTTGTATATATGACTTTATATTCACCATAAATCACTTTACTCTTTGTATAGTTGACCATACACTCTGTATATATATGATTTTACAATCTGTGTATATATGATTACATTACTCTGTGTGTATGTGATTACTGTTTCTATATATGTTTTTACACGATGACGTTTGTAGTTTCTTTACACGTATGATCTTAAACTCTGTACATATGATACTCCATTTTTTACGAGACTAAATCTTTATTTTAAAACTTCTAATACTTTTAAACAAGTCTATAGTATAGTGATAATTATGCAAACCGTGAGTGCTGATTTGTTAAGAGATGGAATTCATTGTTGAGTAACTTTAGCAAAAAGACACGTTGAAAGTTTGGGCATAAAATTATTGTGTTTAAATAAACAAGTGTAAACTGACAAAGCTTAATGATAGTGTTTACAAGGTCAGATTGTGCTGAAAGTAACTGTAAACACTGTAACGTTTACCATTAAAGCTCGTGTATTTATTAGTAGAAATATGCCCTTGTTCCTTAATTATCTGAATCGCCAGAAAACTGGAGACTTACTTCGTTCAAGTTCTTAAACAAACATAATTGGGGAACTGGAAGTTTTAGATAAGGTAAGGATTTGTTGGGAAAAACAGATTAAGAGAGAGAGAATGAGCAAATATAGTTTCTTGATAAGATAGGCAGTTGTGTAGACACGTGCTTTTGTGATCATGAAACAAACTATAGGGTAATGTTGATTCTGGATGAAAACCAATAATGACGTCGTTAAAGACAAAATGGCCAGTGACCACGGGCTTAGCGACACGGGCGAGAAATTCGTATAATTATATCATAATAGGAAAGAAATCTGTAAAAATGTCTTTTATATACTCATGAAAAATTGACAAGGGCCGCAAATGTTAAAGATTATTTTAAGATAATGTCATTGCACGTGAATACTTTAGGAAGATGATGTTAATATAAGATAATCAGTACAGTTAAACTATCAGTTCAACATAGACTCTCTGGACTAATGGGACCTAGGATTTAGAGTAATACTTGTTATGTAGTACCATGAGTATATTACTTGAAATGTATTTTTTTAATATATCAGTTGAAAGAAAAAATAATTAGATATTTTCTTTTATCTTACAATTACAATTAATAAGTCATACTAGAACATTTTAACATCATTAAATAGATAGTTCAAACTTGTAACCCATTCAATGGCTTATCGGTAAACCTGAGGGCTTACAACAATATAAATAAAATGTTTATACCTGTGGTGGACACAAGAAAGATAACCAAATGTGTAGCTTTATGTAACTAATCAAATAATGTTATTAAGAAGGTGATTTTAATGTGTATTGTTTATTGAAAGGTTTATGAATTCTGTCTATTTTGAAATACATATAAATTCATGAAATTATTAACAGTTGGGGATTGAATCAGGCCAACAAACAGTCATATTGCTTATTATCACGTTCAGAACAAAAACTTTCATAAGCGGTAACTCTTAGAATTTATAGATCTACAAACTTAGTTTCAAAACCTTTATGGGCGCAGCAAAGATAGCTTAGTGTGTAGCTTTTTTGCTTAGCACAAATAAATAAATTCTTTTGTAGTTTAGCAAGATTTCAGTTTTATCTAATTTCGTAAAGAATATAAGTAAAATTATCGCATCAAAACGTCAGTTGCTATCAAACAACTTCCTGAATAAACACATCAGAAGGTAGATCCAAACATAAGATTATAGCTATTAATTTCAGCTCTGACTGCAAGTATGTACATCTTTCTATGATATTCTAATAAAAGGGTCGATCACCAAGAGGTCATTATTAGATACTTGTATCAGACGTTGGACTGAATGATCATTACTGGATATTTGTATCAAACATTGAGCTCAACGGATTATTGTTGGATGTTGGTATTCGGCCTTGTAACATTTGGTACAGTCGAGTATAAATATGAGCGAACCAGGGCCACCATGATAATCTAAATAGTGAACAGAAATGTCCAAATGTAGCTATAGACATTATTAAGAATTTCTAAATACTGCATAGAAACCGGTTGCACCAATGTTTATCTGTTCCCTTTTTGCATTTAACATCTTCCTATAATGTCATTCAGAATACATCAGTGAACCGATGTAAGTTTTGTTTTGGAGATCTAGCTTCAGACCTTTGATGTTTCTCCCCCGTGTGAGGTAGACCGGAAATTTATCACGTCTGACCAATTTTCATCAAACACTTGGCGTTCGAAGAATCACGAATCAAATAATCTTTAACTTCGATACGTGACAACTGGAGCTACCATAATAACTATAGTTATCTCCTACAGCCAGGAAAGAAACTTTGGCTAAATCAGTTAACGGGAAGAATGGATGTCTGTGATTCCAATGAAAGATTTCTAACTTATATCTCAGTTTGTTTTCCTTCATAGTAGCGGCTGCTCCGCAATAAGATATAATATATATATATAGATAAATGATGAGTCTTAATTATATTTAAAACAATTAATACATCTGTAAATTACAGCATTTAGCTTGAGAAACATAAATAATAAAACAATTTTATTCTCACAGCTTTTATATTCAGATCACGTATTTTCGAACAGTTACTAATTCTGTTACCTCTTATGACGTCTCTGTATTTTGATATATTTACAGACGATGTGTAAAAGTGTTGAATGTAAAATAATGAAATCTGAATTAGAAACAACAAACACAACTCGAGTTTCACCAGCGGCTGATTTTCTCACCTATTTATAAGAATTTTATTGCACACGACAACGGTATTCAATATAATTCTAAAATTTACAATTATCATCAAATCATTTTATTCTCTATCGCTTAATATTCTGTTTATTTATTTTGATAAGAAATCAAATATTTTTTTTATTAATAGAACTCAGTTGTTTTGTTAATACTGTGAAAAAGAGAAGTTGATGTCATTTAAAGTAATCATAGACTTTCTAAACCACTTTTCTGTGCATATAACGCATCGAATTAAGAGTTGCTCAGACTCATAAAGAGATAAAGAACAGAGGAAAAAGTAGATTATACGACGTTGCACTAATGGGCCAGGCATGGCCAGGTGGTTAAGGCACTTAAGTCGTAATCTGAGGGTCGCGGGTTCGAATCCTTGTCACACCAAATATGCTCGCCCTTTCAGCCGTGAGGACGTTATAATGTGACGGTTAATATCACACAAAAGAGTTGGCAGTGGATGATAATGGCTAGTTGCCTTTCCTCTAGTTTTAAACCGCTAAATTAGGGACGGCTAGTGCAGATAGCCCTCATGTATCTTTGCACGAAATTAAAAAAACAAACAAACAAGCTACACTAATAACTGTTTCCTTACAAAACAACTAGTTTACACTTCAGTAGAAATATTATTTAATGTTCCGTCGACTGAAGATCATAAAGGAAGATTAATTAAATATTAATGACTTAATTAGTGCAACACCATTAACACTTCAAAATGTTAACTTCTATTCCTAATGCATTATTAGATTATCTGCTTTTATGATAAATCCAGATTTTAGTAAGTGTAAAAAGTAGGTTCTTCTACTGGTTTTCTCTTTCATAATTTATTTTAATTATAAGTGTTGTTTTATCTAACCATTATTATCGTAAATGCGAACGGAACTTTTATTAAAATTAGCGTCCAAGTTGTTCTCTTAAGCGATCTAATCAGTTAACAAGCAGGATAGATAAAACACTCTATTTCATTTCACATTATTGACTTAGTCTGCGCATGCTCGTCAGTTAGTGGTCAAAGTAAATTTCATAACTGAAACGTTCGTTTATTTAGTACCAAAATGAAGCAATGTTTCGTTACGTTAGGTCGTTATAGCTTACAATATATCTTCGAATCTTACATGGAGGTTGGTGTAATAACTAATATGTTACAATATATCTACTAATGTTACACATAGGGTGGTGTAATAATTTATATTTTACAATATACCTAATAATCCTCTGTTTGTGGACGAATTTTGGTAACTGTTATATTAAAACGATTCTTTAACTTCATCATGGCAGTAGTAACTGTTATATTAAAACGATTCTTTAACTTCATCATTGTAGTAGTAACTGTTATATTAAAACGATTCTTTAACTTCATCATGGCAGTAGTAACTGTTATATTAAAACGATTCTTTAACTTCATCATTGTAGTAGTAACTGTTATATCAAAACGATTCTTTAACTTCATCATGGCAGTAGTAATTGTTATATTAAAACGATTCATAAACTTCATCATGGCAGTAGTAACAGGTTATATTAAAACGATTCTTTAACTTCATCATGGCAGTAGTAACTGTTATATTAAAACGATTCATAAACTTCATCATGGCAGTAGTAACTGTTATATCAAAACGATTCTTTAACTTTATCATGGCAGTAGTAACTGTTATATCAAAACGATTCTTTAACTTTATCATGGCAGTAGTAACTGTTATATTAAAACGATTCTTTAACTTCATAATGGCAGTAGTAACTGTTATATCAAAACGATTCTTTAACTTCATCATGGCAGTAGTAACTGTTATATTAAAACGATTCTTTAACTTCATCATGGCAGTAGTAACTGTTATATCAAAACGATTCTTTAACTTCATCATGGCAGTAGTAACTGTTATATTAAAACGATTCTTTAACTTCATCATGGCAGTAGTAACTGTTATATTAAAACGATTCTTTAACTTCATCATTGTAGTAGTAACTGTTATATTAAAACGATTCTTTAACTTCATCATGGCAGTAGTAACTGTTATATTAAAACGATTCTTTAACTTCATCATTGTAGTAGTAACTGTTATATCAAAACGATTCTTTAACTTCATCATGGCAGTAGTAATTGTTATATCAAAACGATTCTTTAGCTTCATCATGGCAGTAGTAACTGTTATATTAAAACGATTCTTTAACGTCATCATAACAGTAGTAACTGTTATATTAAAACGATTCTTTAACTTCATCATGGCAGTAGTAACTGTTATATCAAAACGATTCTTTAACTTTATCATGGCAGTAGTAACTGTTATATCAAAACGATTCTTTAACTTTATCATGGCAGTAGTAACTGTTATATTAAAACGATTCTTTAACTTTATCATGACAGTAGTAACTGTTATATTAAAACGATTCTTTAACGTCATCATGGCAGTAGTAACTGTTATATTAAAACGATTCTTTAACTTCATCATGGCAGTAGTAACTATTATATTAAAACGATTCTTTAACTTCATCATGGCAGTAGTAACTGTTATATCAAAACGATTCTTTAACTTCATCATGGCAGTAGTAACTGTTATATTAAAACGATTCTTTAACTTCATCATGGCAGTAGTAACTGTTATATCAAAACGATTCTTTAACTTCATCATGGCAGTAGTAACTGTTATATTAAAACGATTCCTTAACTTTATCATGACAGTAGTAACTGTTATATTAAAACGATTCTTTAACGTCATCATGACAGTAGTAACTGTTGTATTAAAACGATTCTTTAACGTCATCATGGCAGTAGTAACTGTTATATCAAAACGATTCTTTAACTTCATCATGGCAGTAGTAACTGTTATATTAAAACGATTCCTTAACTTTATCATGACAGTAGTAACTGTTATATTAAAACGATTCTTTAACGTCATCATGGCAGTAGTAACTGTTATATTAAAACGATTCATTAACTTCATTATGGCAGTAGTAACTGTTATATTAAAACGATTCATTAACTTCATTATGGCAGTAGTAACTGTTATATTAAAACGATTCTTTAACGTCATCATGGCAGTAGTAACTGTTATATTAAAACAATTCTTTAACTTCATCATGTCAGTAGTAACTGTTATATCAAATCGATTCTTTAACTTTATCATGACAGTAGTAACTGTTATATTAAAACGATTCTTTAACGTCATCATGGCAGTAGTAACTGTTATATTAAAACGATTCTTTAACGTCATCATGGCAGTAGTAACTGTTATATTAAAACGATTCTTTAACGTCATCATGGCAGTAGTAACTGTTATATTAAAACGATTCTTTAACTTCATCATGGCAGTAGTAACTGTTATATCAAAACGATTCTTTAACTTCATCATGGCAGTAGTAACTGTTATATCAAAACGATTCTTTAACGTCATCATGGCAGTAGTAACTGTTACATTAAAACGATTCTTTAACTTCATCATGGTAGTAGTAACTGTTGTATCAAAACAATTCTTTAACTTCATCATGGCAGTAGTAACTGTTATATTAAAACGATTCTTTAACTTCATCATGGCAGGTCATGATGCATCTGTCGACTGCACGTTTTGACAATGATTTTGAAAAATCCTGCGAAAAATATGTCTTCATATAGAAGAGTATGAATATTACTTTCATTCAGTAGCTCCTTATCGGATACGGCCGAAAATCTTATACAAGATATAAACGTATAATATACTTAAAATATATATGAGTAGTAAGTGACTTATGCTGGTTTTTCAGATTGAAATGCTTCTTTAGTGTATTGCTACCGTTGCTGGAAGCTGGTGGAAGCCTTTTGTCACTACACTTTGCTTCAGCTGGTTCTCATCTGTTATAAAACTATAAACTTTAATGAAAACATCTCTGGCAGACCTTTTATAGATTTCTCCTTCTATATGGTCTTGGCACCCTAAATTGCTTCACATTGCTGGGTTTCCGGTTCATATAAGAACAAAAGATATCCCTATCTTTGAAATTATGTAGCTTCAGTATTATAATATAATATTTCGTTTTGTAAGGGCTGCTACACACCCTTCCCCAAATATATCGGTTTTCGTTAGCATCGCAATACCCACGTGATTTGCTGATTTGTATGTTCAAAACATTATTAGAAAACAATTATCTCACTGCACTTGTAATTATCAATAAATATGTAATACATAATACATTATAATTCTCAATAATTATTGCAGCGAATTGCTATTATATATTTATTTCAATATCAATGTTTGTTTTAGTTAAATGTATATTTAGAAATGCAGGTAACTTATACTGCTAAATGTGTATTGCGAAATTCCCGTCTATTACCTAAATTTGCAGAAAATTCTCGAGCTTCAGAATCAGCAATGTACGATTTCTGTATGTTAAATACCAGCATTGTTGTATCACGTGAAACTTATATGAAATGTGCTCTCAGTATTTTAATAGGTAACCAACGCAAAGCGTGTTTGTGTGTTTTCTTTTAGCAATGTCACATCGAGCTAGCCGCTGAGTCCACCGATAGGAATCGAACCCCTATAAATCCACGGACTTACCGCTGTTCTTACAGGGGACCAACGCAAAGCGAAGAGGCAGAACATATTGTTGGTTTCTTACAGTAAGTATACTATAAACCGCGGAAGCTATAACTGTGATTAACGCTTATCAATCGGGAAACTTGAGATATTTAACCAGGAACGTTTATAGATTTCGAACATTACAAGCCGTTTAACTTTAGCAGACTAACAGAGTACGTTAGTATCTATACGGAGATGTAACATTCCTGATGAAAATCTCACGTGTGATCAACGAAAAGTCGTTAATTGTATTGATATCAACTCAGAATTAATTCGCTCGTCGTGAACCGTCGATAAGATATCAAGTTCCAGACGAGATAGAGGACTTGATATTGTTTGTCAGTTTGTAGAACTGTTGAATATAAGTCATTACTTAAATGACCATTATTATAAACTGTATTGTTCTTTGTATATTAAGATATATTTGTTTTATAAAGAAAATTGCGTGTATCAATACTGTTGGCAAACGCTATAATTTTTATACATATTAACATTTAATTAACTTCTAAATTCCAATTACAACTTAATTTATTTTTAAGTTATTTCAAATTGTTTGTTTGTTTGTTTTTGCATTTCGCGCAAAGCTACACGAGGGCTATCTGCACTAGCCGTCCCTAATTTAGCAGTGTAAGACGAGGGGGAAGGCAGCTTGTCATCACCACCCACCGCAAACTCTCGGGATACTCTTCTACCAACGAATAGTTGAATTGACAGTCACATTATAACGCCCTCACAACTGAAAGGGCAAGCATGTTTAGTGTGATGGGGATTCGAACCTGCGACCCTCGGATTACTACTCGAACGCCTTAACCCACCTGGCCATGCCGGGCCTATTTCAATTTGTACTATGTAACGTAATAAACTTTAGACTCATCCGAGTTTATTCATGATAAGTAACAATATATAATACTCAATATATTTCAATGCTCATTTTAAGGTAATACTAATTTTAGTAATATTTTACTGTTGTATTTTAGTGCAACAAATCTAATTGTGTTCATTTTCTAGCATAAGAATGTAGTTTTTGTGTGTAATGTTAAATGGTGGAGCCCAGTGTGTGTAAAGAAGGTCTGAATGTTTCGGGGCAATATGGGGCGATCTTCTGCGTGAGTTAGTACTCTCTATGTGACCCGGCATGGCCAGGTGGTTCGGGCGCTCGACTCCCAGTCTGAGGGTCTCGGTTTGGAGTCTCCATTACACCAAAAATTCTCGTCCTTTTAGCGGTTGGGGCGTTAGTATGTGACAGTCAATCCCATTATTCGTTGGTAAAATGTAGCCCAAGAGCTGGTGATAGACGGTGATGACCAGCTGCCTTCTCTATAGAATTACACTGTTAAATTAGGTAGGGCTGCCTATCGTCCTCGCGTAGCTTTGCGCGAACTTGGAAAAACGAACAAAGTATATTTTACCTTTTGTAAAAAAAAAAAAAAAAGTTTTCCTAGGGTTTTATATTTTAACTACCGTCTCGGAATATAAATTGCACTGATAGTAGAAGCGTTTTTACGTACCTATCGCCTGATGTAATGGACAATAAGAAGATAGAAGTGTTTTATCGCCTGATGTAATGGACAGTAAGAAGAGTTATTTGCAGCAGTAGAAAACAATCACTCGTTTGCTGAAAATCTTCTCCCAGTTCGAGAGTAAGCAGACCCGACTTGCCACCTAGTGGCAGAATCACTGGCCTATATAGATCGGAACGTAGTAGCTTTTCCACATAATCGGAGGTACGCTAGGATCATGAGACCGTAGCCTGGCGATGGTATAACTTATGCATGTGGTCATTTTCATGTCGGGCCTACTGAACTAACATTCTTCGACTGGTGATGACTTGGCAAAGACAGGTATCTTTTTACAGTAATCGGTTCTGGCTGCTTGTGTTTACAGTCTGGCTTGTTTTACATGGTAAGTGCATTATCGTTTCTTTGTAACATGGGTTCACGTGGTAAGGCTTTCTAATATGGTATTTACACACGTATAAAACCTGCTATATGTATTCCTTTGTAGCATGTACTTTAACTTACTGACTGCACTAGTTCGCTCCACAACTGACATTTTTATTGCTCTTCCCACCACGAGTATCGAAACTTCGGTTTTAGCGTTTTAGGAATGCAGAGTTGATGGTGAACTACTCGGCTCTGTTTTATCTTAACAAAAACAGTAACAATAAATGTTTAAGTACTGAAACTTACATTACTTTCTTATACGTTGTAGAGCAACAGTGTACAGTTAATGACAATGCAGGGTGTCGGGTCAATCTTCTTCACGTGACTGTAATGTTAGGAACAGTGAGTAACATTGCACGTGCGCTCACATCAGTGAACAGTATTAAGAATGTGTATACTAGTAAGTACAAATTAACTCGCCACGATGTTGATTATTTAACCGAAAGACCATATCTAACGAGAAGACACGTTTGGTTCTGCCATTTGCTGTAAAGGACCATATGATCAAACAATTTTTTTGTTTTGAAATTTCGCGCAAAGCTACGCGAGGGCTATCTGCGCTAGCCGTCCCTAATTTAGCAGTGTAAGACTAGAGGGAAGGCAGCTAGTCATCATCACCCACCGCCAACTCTTGGACTACTCTTTTACCAACGAATGGTGGGATTGACTATCACTTTATAATTCCCCCACGGCTGAAAGGGCGAACATGTTTGGTGCGACGGGGATTCGAACCCGCGACCCTCAGATTACAAGTCGAACACCCAAGCCCACTTGGCCATGCCGGGCCTTGATCAAACAAAGATTATTTTCTTTTTTTATTCAAATTTTGTGATATTTGCTCAAATTACTGTCGCTGAAGTATTAGTTAAATCGTAAAGTTAAAACAATATCTTAAACACTTTCCTACGGACGAACTAACGATAGCTTGAACACTACACAAACAACGACTGTTTATACTACGAGAGCGCAGATAGCCCTAGGTAAGCTTTGAGTGAAATTCAAAAAACAAATAGCTCTACCACAAGAAGATGATAGCGGTATGCTTGCAAACTTATACGGTAAAATTAGAGATTCGATTCCCCGTTTCACAGAAACCGCTCGTTTTGTAGTTCTACACCAAGTGTAACAAGATCTACATGTAAGAAATCCCTTGTTTAAGTCCCTTGTATAATATCGGTACTACAGTCTATCATTTATAACATATCTAGGTTATCCCTTTTTAAGCTTGACTCATATGCTTTGTCTTCGCTATTTCATTTTCAAGTTAGCAACGTCTACATTAAACCGTCTGTTTCATTTGTCATTTTTCGTTTTCCGACAAACACGGATGTGCATTTAGTCATTGGAGAATATTTCCTAATTAACGGAAACTTCGATATCGTATCTATTCTTTAAGTATCATTTTCGCTCATCTAAAAAGTCATTCTGACTTTAGAAGACCTACAAAGTTTTACAGCTAACACCCCTCAATTGTCTATAAATGAAAGTTTAAGTCAAGCATCTTTACAAAGTTCTTATTCGTGGCTGTTTGTTAACTTTTCTGTTTTCTAGATGATCCTCGATATGTTATGACCTCAAACCATCTTAAGAAACGATAGAGACTGAAAGTGAACAGCGACACTAACAATCAAAGTGAACCTTCTAAGTACAGTTTTACAATCTGTACGTTTTCAGTTAGACTGATAGGTCAACTTTCAGTTAGTTGTGACTGACGGCTTGTGCTATTACCTGAACAGCGTAGTAGAAAGTTTAGTAAAATCAAATGATCAGCTAACTAGGTTGATAGGTATACAACTGGATAAGAGTATATAAAATCATGTATAACGTTTTATTATGTTTACCTGTATTTCATTTAGTTGGTAGAAATTTACCAAAGAAAGTACACCAAGCTCCATTTAAGTAAGCTAAGTTAGAACGTGATGTTTCATATTATTATACAAAACTGAGTATTTTCTGTTAACCAGCAAGCCACACCAAATCCAAAATAAGGTGGAACAGCTTGTATTAGAACTATATGCCACATCAGTTATTCAATAACGCAGAGAGCCCTCGTGTAGCTTTGCGCGAAATTTAAAAACAAAAATAACAAACAGTTACTCAATAATAAGGCTAAGGACTTATATTGCTGAAAACGGAATTTTAATAACTGTTATTATACACAGTGTGTATGTTCTTTATGTGTCATCGTGCTTAACAACATAAACAAACAAAGAGAACTACTTTTTTATACGTTGTGTAAGTAGTGTAGTGCCAAATAATATTGATCGCTTTTTTGGAAAGGGTGTGTAAGGGTATTCAAACAGTCAGATCATAAAGATGTAATCGAGTATTTAGAAGTTTCCTAAATGGGGATATACCTAACATTTAATGGCATTTGAAAAACAAAGGATTGCGAATCAAGTTGGGGTTTCAAGACCATCCAGAAAAGGACCTGCATCACGTCGTAAGCATTTTTGGTAAGCAAAGTGTAAATTCTTGTAACAGGTGAAAATCCACCGCAAAGGTTTAGTGACAAAAGCTGTTCACGTAACCCATGCAGCACTGCTCAATGTAATTAAGAATATTATTTGTTTGGAAGACCCTCACCATGATAAGATTTCCAGACATATCTTTCTTGAAGAACTTCACCATGATAAAGTTTCCAGACATATCTCCCGTTCAGCTGTTGGAGCTCAAGCATGAACTAGATATTCATGGTACTTTTTACAAAGACAAACCGGTCAAACCACCAGAAACACCATCTGTAGATTTCTGTGCGACCAGATAGTTCAAACAAGCACCGTCGTCCTCGCACATTAGGCTGATTATGGAAAGCGTGCAAGGAGGAGTGGTGTGCTTCGAATTTGAAAGTCTTATGAGAGACACTTTGGCAATAAAAAAAATGCTGCAGGGGCTATTGTTAATATGCAATGTCATGAAATAGAGTATAAATGCATGTGATGACATATTAATACAACTTACTAAACCATATGTAGCAGTTCAAAACAAACCTTGTTACTGTCTGTGGATAAAGTTCCCTACGCTACACTAAATTAATATATCGCTTAAGTAAACTGGAAGCTAGTGAATATTAATGATTATAATAAAAAGAGAATTTCCATGTTTATTTAAATACACTTGATTTCGTAATAATATTATTTAATTAAAATATGTAACCATTATTTAATCACGTTTGTTCTGTTCAATTCCAGAGTACTTGTATGTTAGTTTGGTAGGTTTTGAATTTCGGTCAAGGTTATAAGAGGTCCTTATGCTTTAGCCGTTCTAATTTACTAATGATAAACTAGAGGGAAGGCAAATAGTCAACACCACCCACCGCCAGCTCTTGGGCTACTCTTTTACCAACGAATAGTAGGATTAATTGTAACAAATAATTCCTCTCCACGCCTGAAAGGACCAGCATGTTCGGTAAGGAAGATTTGAACCCAAGACTCTCAGCTTACCAGTCAAGCACCTTAACTACCAGGCCATTTGGAAGCTGGTTATAGTGAAAATGAAGTGAAAATTGAAAACATTTAATAATTATGTGAAACAAACAAACATAGTTTATGTGTAAACTACAAATTTTATTTCTCTTTTACCAGTTCACTGGTAGGACAGCGATAGTCTAATAACTTGTAACCCCAAAATTCGGGATTTGAGCCCTTGTATTAGAAATAACAGATTAGCATAGTATGACTTCTCTGAAACAAACTCTTTTATCGATTTATGCTAATGTCGTGTTTGTCAAATTAATATATATCTAACTCATTACGTTGGATATTTAACTTTATTAAGATAATATCTCTTAATGAAATCTGTTCTGTGGAGTATTTTTTTTAGTATTAGAATGTTACGGGAAGGATTGAGGTAGTGAGATCACAACTTCTCTTAATGAGTTACCTTACTTTTCAACACATATCTTACATATTATATCTTATACATATACATATTATATATATACATATTATATATATACATATACATATTATATATACATATACATATTATATATACATATACATATTATATATATACATATTATATCTTATACATATACATATTATATATACTCACTTGTACACCACTTTTATTGATAACAAGTACATATTTTGCGCGTCATTGTCATGCTCAGTCTAAAGACCCTGATGGCACGACATGGCCAGGTGGTTAAGGCACTCGACTTACTGATGGCACGACATGGCCAGGTGGTTAAGGCACTCGACTTACTGATGGCACGACATGGCCAGGTGGTTAAGGCACTCGACTTACTAATAGCACGACATGGCCAGGTGGTTAAGGCACTCGACTTACTGATGGCACGACATGGCCAGGTGGTTAAGGCACTCGACTTATAATCTGAAGGTCGCGGATTCGAAAACCCATTACACCAAACGTGCTCGCTCTTTCAGCCGTGTTGCCGTTATATTGTGAAGGTCAATTCTACTATATGGTGGTAAAGGTGCAGCTCAAGAGTTAGCGGTAGGTAGTAATAACTATCTGTCTTCCCCTTAGCCTTACACTCTTAAATTAGGGACGGCTAGTCCAGATAGCGATCATGTGGCTTTTTGCGAAATTCAAAAAACAAACAAACTAAAGACCTTGAAACTTGACAATAGCACTGCAGCGTAGCTTCCACTACAAATGGCACTGTCTTAATTATCATGTACAAAGTAAGGCACCTCTCCTTACATACTTTCTATAATCTATCTAATAAACAAATATAATGCATACATCTTTCGACCATATAAACTTTTAGTGTCATACTTCATTATGTTGCAAACTGTTGCTGAGACGCATGGACGACGTTTACCAAAGAAACCTCTGTTGTAGATTCTCAAGTGTTAGAATATGCTTCATTTTCTTAACACTTGTTTTATTCTGGGTAGTCCAGGTGTCCCAAGATGATCTATACTCTTTTTTTTTACTACTACCATTAAGAAGAAGAAATATTCTCCAACCGATCACATATTTCTAGCCTGAGTGAATGAATATGTTTTGTTGAAAGATATTGTAGCATACTCTACTAAAGTAGATCACGTTTCAGTAACATACTACCTAGGAAGTGTCAGTGTAATTCTAATTAATGTCATTCCACTACGTCTACAAATGGACTAGAGGTTTATTGATTTGCGTATTAAAAATCGTTATAAAATAACGTAAGAACTCCTGTATAGTTTACTCAACCCGATTGGGATGTGTTTGATCATTGGCTGCTCTAAAGACAGTTTGTAGAGAAGCTTGTAAGTCATTATTCTTACGGTTTGTTAACAAATATTCACAACTTAATAGCAGGTGTTTTAATCTACTAATTGTATTGTAGTGTAGTTATCTTGATTATACTAAGGTGTGGGTTAAACAGCTGTTCTTGATCTCCTTCTAAAGAGTGTAAATTACACTTTTCTTAAAATAACATTAGCATTAGAAAGTTTCCCTTCTAAACTTAGTTTTCTTACAGACAATGAAAACCTTAATAATTATAAGTTCCATTTGTTTCTTTGTATTTTTTCTGGAAATAAAGGAAAATACCTAAAAATATTCGAAAACATTTCGTTCTTTGGATACCTGTAGCTGATGGATTATTAACAACAAACATTGTTAAGATACTTGAAGCTGGTGGATTATTAACAACAAACATTGTTAAGATACTTGAAGCTGGTGGATTATTAACAACAAACATTGTTAAGATACTTGAAGCTGGTGGATTATTAACAACAAACATTGTTAAGATACTTGAAGCTGGTGGATTATTAACAACAAACATTGTTAAGATACTTGAAGCTGGTGGATTATTAACAACAAACATTGTTAAGATACTTGAAGCTGGTGGATTATTAACAACAAACATTGTTTAGATACCTGAAGCTGGTGGATTATTAAAAACAAACATTGTTTGGATACCTGTATCTGGTGGATTATTAACAACAAACATTGTTTGGATACTTGAAGGTGGTGGATTATTAACAACAAACTTTGTTTAGATACCTGTTGCTGGTGGATTGTTAACAACAAACATTGTTTAGATACCTGTAGCTGGAGGATTATTAACAACAAACATTGTTTAGATACTTGAAGCTGGTGGATTATTAAGAACAAACATTGTTTAGATACCTGTATCTGGTGGATTATTAACAACAAACATTGTTTAGATACTTGAAGCTGGTGGATTATTATAAACAAACATTGTTTAGATACCTGTAGCTGGAGGATTATTAACAACAAACATTGTTTAGATACTTGAAGCTGGTGGATTATTAAGAACAAACATTGTTTAGATACCTGTAGCTGGTGGATTATTAAGAACAAACATTGTTAAGATACTTGAAGCTGGTGGATTATTAACAACAAAAATTGTTTAGATACCTGAAGCTGGTGGATTATTAAAAACAAACATTGTTTGGATACCTGTATCTGGTGGATTATTAACAACAAACATTGTTTGGATTGTTGAAGCTGGTGGATTATTAACAACAAACATTGTTTTGATACCTGAAGCTGGTGGATTATTAACAACAAACATTGTTTAGATACTTGTAGCTGGTGGATTATTAACAACAAACATTGTTAAGATACTTGAAGCTAGTGGATTATTAACAACAAACATTGTTTAGATACCTGAAGCTGGTGGATTATTAAAAACAAACATTGTTTAGATACCTGTATCTGGTGGATTATTAACAAAAAACATTTTTTGGATACTTGAAGCTGGTGGATTATTAACAACAAACATTGTTTAGATACCTGTATCTGGTGGATTATTAACAACAAACATTGTTTGGATACCTTTTGGCTTGTATATTATTAACAACAAACATTGTTTAGATACCTGTTGCTGGTGGATTATTAACAACAAACATTGTTTGGATTCTTGAAGCTGGTGGATTATTAACAACAAACATTGTTTAGATACCTGTAGCTGGAGGATTATTAACAACAAACATTGTTTAGATACTTGAAGCTGGTGGATTATTAACAACAAACTTTGTTTAGATACCTGTATCTGGTGGATTATTAACAACAAACATTGTTTGGATTGTTGAAGCTGGTGGATTATTAACAACAAACATTGTTTAGATACCTGAAGCTGGTGGATTATTAACAACAAACATTGTTTAGATACCTGAAGCTGGTGGATTATTAACAACAAACATTGTTTAGATACTTGTAGCTGGTGGATTATTAAGAACAAACATTGTTAAGATACTTGAAGCTGGTGGATTATTAACAACAAACATTGTTTAGATACCTGAAGCTGGTGGATTATTAAAAACAAACATTGTTTGGATACCTGTATCTGGTGGATTATTAACAACAAACATTGTTTGGATACCTGTGGCTTGTATATTATTAACAACAAACATTGTTTAGATACCTGAAGCTGGTGGATTATTAACAACAAACATTGTTTAGATACTTGAAGGTGGTGGATTCTTAACAACAAACTTTGTTTAGATACTTGAAGCTGGTGGATTATTAACAAAAAACATTTTTTGGATACTTGAAGCTGGTGGATTATTAACAACAAACATTGTTTAGATACCTGTATCTGGTGGATTATTAACAACAAACATTGTTTGGATACCTGTGGCTTGTATATTATTAACAACAAACATTGTTTAGATACCTGAAGCTGGTGGATTATTAAAAACAAACATTGTTTGGATACCTGTATCTGGTGGATTATTAACAACAAACTTTGTTTAGCTACTTGAAGCTGGTGGATTATTAACAACAAACATTGTTTAGATACCTGTATCTGGTGGATTATTAACAAAAACATTTTTTGGATTCTTGAAGCTGGTGGATTATTAACAACAAACATTGTTTAGATACCTGTATCTGGTAGATTATTAACAACAAACATTGTTTGGATACCTGTGGCTTGTATATTATTAACAACAAACATTGTTTAGATACCTATTGCTGGTGGATTATTAACAACAAACATTGTTTGGATTCTTGAAGCTGATGGATTATTAACAACAAACATTGTTTAGATACCTGTAGCTGGAGGATTATTAACAACAAACATTGTTTAGATACTTGAAGCTGGTGGATTATTAAGAACAAACATTGTTTAGATACCTGTATCTGGTGGATTATTAAGAACAAACATTGTTTAGATACTTGAAGCTGGTGGATTATTAACAACAAACTTTATTTAGATACCTGTATCTGGTGGATTATTAACAACAAACATTGTTTGGATTGTTGAAGCTGGTGGATTATTAACAACAAACATTGTTTAGATACCTTAAGCTGGTGGATTATTAACAACAAACATTGTTTAGATACCTGAAGCTGGTGGATTATTAACAACAAACATTGTTTAGATACTTGTAGCTGGTGGATTATTAAGAACAAACATTGTTAAGATACTTGAAGCTAGTGGATTATTAACAACAAACATTGTTTAGATACCTGAAGCTGGTGGATTATTAAAAACAAACATTGTTTGGATACCTGTATCTGGTGGATTATTAACAACAAACATTGTTTGGATACTTGAAGGTGGTGGATTATTAACAACAAACTTTGTTTAGATACTTGAAGCTGGTGGATTATTAAGAACAAACATTGTTAAGATACTTGAAGCTGGTGGATTATTAACAACAAATATTGTTTAGATACCTGAAGCTGGTGGATTATTAACAACAAACATTGTTTAGATACCTGTAGCTGGTGGATTATTAACAACAAACATTGTTTGGATACTTGAAGCTGGTGGATTATTAACAACAAACATTGTTTAGATACCTGAAGCTGGTGGATTATTAACAACAAACATTGTTTAAATACCTGAAGCTGGTGGATTATTAACAACAAACATTGTTTAGATACCTGTAGCTTGTGGATTATTAACAACAAACATTGTTTGGATACCTGTAGCTGGTGGATTATTAACAACAAACAATGTTTAGATACCTGTAGGTGGTATATTATTAACAAAAATCATTGTTTAGATACCTGTACCTGGTGGATTATTGAACAACAAACTTTGTTTGGATACTTAAAGGTAGTAAAGTAAATTCTTCTGTGGATCGTCTGTTAATAAATGAAATCCGTTAGTTTTGAGACTCAATAGTTATGTTATTTATCATGCCCAGTTTCGTTTGGATACGAAACTAAGGAATTTTGTATATTTGCATACAGGAACATGCCATTGCGTGAATTATTGTATTGTATACTTTAGTAGACTACATTTTCGCGTGACTATCAAATCAATATTACCGACTCTGTAAAGTCCAGTCTTATCCAAACTATACAGCTTTTTATCGCTCAATATTTTAGGGTTAACTGGTTGCGAGGCAACTGGGTTTTCAGAAATGTACTTTGTGCAAATCTGCTCTGCCTACTTATAAAATTAGATGAACTAGGAAAATAGAAACAAGTAAATAAGCGTCTTTATAATCGTATTTAGATATAAACAAAAAGTGAATTTCATATCCGATTGAAGTTTTGTTGTTTAAAGGCTGCAATAGAATTATCATTTAACTTAACAGTTTACCGAAATAAATGAAACTTCTGTGTTTTTTGTAGTAAAACATTCTAAGTGGTTGAGGAGGTTATTAAAAAGAGTTTTAATAAACAAATCGTTAGCTAACGTGATAATTACAACCAGTATAAAGTTTCAGTGGAGGGAATGTTGACATTTGTTGATAATTTTAAAGTATTTATATGTTTTGTGATCCCACCTAAAATTTATCGCATTTGAGAATTTTATATTCATATCATAAAAATAGATATAGATTGTGGACTTAGAATTCCAAAACTGGGATACTTCTTGTACTTGATGTACTGGAAAACACAGGAATGTGGATCAGCCTGAATTGGGACCATCCTCAACAAGACTTCCAACAAGTCTTATTCAAG
The DNA here is from genome assembly GCF_004210375.1 of Tachypleus tridentatus. Taxonomy (NCBI): domain Eukaryota; kingdom Metazoa; phylum Arthropoda; class Merostomata; order Xiphosura; family Limulidae; genus Tachypleus; species Tachypleus tridentatus. Next base: position 2,404,527 of record NC_134837.1, on the reverse strand, counting down.
CCGTAGTATGCAAAATGCAGCGTCTTACAACAAGTTAAAATCCATGAACACAATGGTTAATGACAAGATTCGTCCATGTGGTACAAGCAACATAACAGAATATAACCAAAAAGAATCGCAGTAAGCAAAATCAATATAAGTCATGCGTCTGTGACTTATCCGTTAAGCGGTTTCATACATTAAGGCTTATTCGGATTACAGCGAATATTCATTCTGTTACATAACTAAAGTATTGGTAAAGTTTCCGGACGAATCATATATGGATATCTGTACAATCGGACTGTTGTAATAAGTGTTGGTAAACCTACGTTTTCCTATACTAGAAAGATAATGGAAAAAATGAGGGATAAAGGGTAAGCCTTAAACATAAGTCAGGACTTGGCGACATGAACTGTGATGACGTGGTGGAGCTTTGAAATAGTTTTATTATAACGTACTCAACCTGTGTATTTTCGAATTGTAATATGAAACATACTTCCTACACTGGTAAACAAGTCCCATTTCACGACCAATTGGATTAATTTTTTTGTGCAACATAATTTAGTAGTGTAAGACTAGAGAGAAGGCAGGTAGTCATCACCACCCACAGCTAACTTTTGAGTTAATCTTTTACCAACGTATAGTGGGATTGACCGTCACGTTATGACGCCCTACAGCTGAAATGGCGAGCATGTTTGGTGTGACGGGGATTCGAACCCGCGGATTACGAGTCGAATGCCTTAACTCACCTGGCCATGCCGGTCTGAATGTCTCGTGAATTATAAACAACGTTGTGACATATGTTCAGTGGCTAGTTAGAACAATAATATGAAAATATAAATTATCTAAATACTCTGCTGACTAATGAAGACACTATTAGTTTAATAATGATAAAAGTTACTTACAACAACTTTGAGTTTTCTTTGGAATTTCGCACAAAGCTACTTTGAGGGCTATCTGTGCTAGCCGTCCCTAATTTAGCAGTGTAAGACTAGAGGGAAGGCAGCTAGTCATCACCACCCACCGCCAACTCTTGGGCTACTCTTTTACCAACGAAAAGTGGGATTGACCGTCACATTATAACGCCCTCACGGCTGGGAGGGCGAGCATGTTTGGCGCGACTCGGGCGCGAACCCGCGACCCTCAGATTACGAAGCGCACACCTTAACGCGCTAGGCCATGCCAGGCCCACAAGTTTGAGAAATGGAGCAAATTGACACATCGGGACTAGTACAATCAGATAATAATGTCTGTTATATAAAATCAATCACTTTTTGTATCGATGATAAAGATTCATTGAAGGACAAACATGAATGATTACAAACCTACATCAAAACGTGACGTGCATAACAACGGGCTTATGAAGTAGGGCGTTTTTAACGCCCGCAGATAACCACAAAAATATACAAACGCCAGACTTTGTTATTAGGAGTTACAACTGACACATTAAGTAAAAACATTTTTAACAAGTATCACGTTTCGATCATTCATGTTTAACGTTTGACGTTTTTTACCGCTAAAACCCTTATACTTGAGAATGACCAAACCAGTGATCGGAACAACATACCTGTTTAAAAACAAAAAAACATTCTTGCTTCATGTACAACTTCCTATCAGTTTTGGTCTGAAGAATAACTTGCTTTAGGTCATGTGTTCTTAATAATTAATTACAATGTAAGCACGGTATTTAAAACAGGGCTGGACTTCCAGTTATTTTTAATGGCTCAAAGCTTCTAAAAAAACTCAGAATGAAACAAAGCACACACCGACAGTTGTCATTATAATATTATATACATCACGACGTTAATAGAATGACAAGTTGTTGTACTAAAGAAACTTTTATCTTACCTTAGCAACCACAAAACTCCCAAAGTTGCTCACGTGTGTCCTGTGGTGACCACAACAAAACTTGTCTGTCTCTACTAATTAACGTTGTACAAGCTGAAATGCCGAGCACCACATTCTCGTGCTTTGCGGCAGACACTTCTTTGATCTTGTAATTAAAACCTGAACGAGAATATTTAAAGGTTTATTCCAGATTAATGAAGGTCTCGGTTATTAATGAAATATTCTGTAAGTTTCAACTTCTGGTCTTTTCATGATATCGTACTTCGATTATTTACTTTTTCATTCTGTTCCAACCTAAATGAAACTCAACAATACACATCAAAATTTGATATGTAACTGTATTTTCCTGCTTTGACTAATAACATTCGTTTTAATTTATTCTGAAATTCTCGGTCAAAACAATTATTTTGTTCAAAACGATTTTAATGTGCAAATCAGCAAGTATGATGTCTCGGTGGAAAGTGTTATGTTTTACATTGCTTGCTGTTACCTATAGGTGGTGTAATGATACCCAAACTTTCACATTTTTTACTCAGAGAAAAGAGCAGCAGCTCTTTCCAATGAAAAATTCATACTTTCAAGTCATTAAGATGTGTTGAGATCGAGAACTGTGATATCTCAAGAAGTAAGTATCGATTGTACTTAATGGTAAACAAAGAAGAATGAATCATCTTGAGGTACCATGACCATCCAGAAAGAGACCTGCCACAGGTCTTTTACCAGCAGTGGTAAGAACAGTTCTGTATCATGTAATACGTTAAAATGCACGATCATAAAGGCCAGTTGGAGAAAAGCTATCTTTAGGATTTGCAAGATGATCAAGAATGATATCTTTCTGGAAAAGTGATTCAAGTGACATATACGAAACTTGTTTTTACTACAGTTTCGATCAATCATTCCACACAGCGAGAGAAGGAAATGGGCATTAATGCTTTCCCATACTAATACGTTCAGGCCAAGTCGCTGTGCACAACGTTTATTCATTTCTGTCTGATCTAATTATTGAAATTGACGCTAGGAGGCGGTAGCAATCGAATGTAAGATGAATTATGAAAAACAAACATAAATGAAACCAGCCTTACTGTGGAGCCTTTTTGCAATGAAAACTATGTTGCAGGGCTGTTTTTAACATGCATGATCATCAGGTAGAAATTATTATATGAATTAGAGCCATGGAGCGTTGGACTATAACGGCGTGGCGAAACTACAAAACGGTTTTAATACAAATTACTGTCCTCTTTAAATACCATTTTAGTGAAACGTGCTAAAATAGACTTTTTACTATTATGCTAAAACTGATTGGTTTGAATGTTGTTGTGAAAGCTATTAGTTTTGTCTCTATTTTAGTTTGGTTTTTATTTGACGTATATTTTTAGGAAACTCATTTTTCATCTGGCTAATGTGTTTACTGGAACTTCATATAAAACTAGCATAGAACCAACAAAGTATGTCTTCACATAAAACTAGCATAGAACCAACAAAGTATGTCTTCACATAAAACTAGCATAGAACCAACAAAGTATGTTATGACTTCACATAAAACTAGCATAGAACCAACAAAGTATGTCTTCACATAAAACTAGCATGAGACCAACAAGTATGTCTTCACAATAAAACTAACATAGAACCAACAACAGTATGTCTTCACGTAAAAATAATAGCATTAGAACAACAAAGTATGTCTTCACATAAAACTAGCATAAAACCAACAAAGAATAATATCTTCAATAAAACTAGCATAAATTCAACAAAGTATGTCTTCACATAAAACTAGCATAGAACCAACAAAGTATGTCTTCACATAAAACTAGCATAGAACCAACAAAGTATGTCTTCACATAAAACTAGCATAGAACCAACAAAGTATGTCTTCACATAAAACTAGCATAGAACCAACAAAGTATGTCTTCACATAAAACTAGCATAGAACCAACAGAAGTATGTCTTCACATAAAACTAGCATAGAACCAAAGCAAAGGTATGTCTTCACATAAAACTAGGCATGGAACCAACAAGAAGTGTCATGTCTTTCACATAAAACTAGCATAGAACCAACAAAGTATGTCTTCACATAAAACTAGCATAGAACAAAAACAAAGGATATGTCTTCACATAAGACTAGCATAGAACCAACAAGGTATGTCTTCACATAAAACTAGCATAGAACCAACAAGAGGTATGTCTTCACATAAAACTAGCATAGAACCAACAAGTATGTCTTCACATAAACCTAGCATAGAACCAACAAAGTATGTCTTCACATAAAACTAGCATAGAACCAACAAAGTAATGTCTTCACATAAAACTCAGTATAGAGTACCAACAAAGTATGTCTTCACATAAAAAACTAGCATAGAACCAACAAAGTATGTCTTCACATAAAACTAGCATAGAACCAACAAAATTATGGCATTGTTCATAAAACTAGCACAGAACCAGCAAAGTATGTCTTCACATAAACTAGCATAGAACCAAAACAAAGTATGTCTTCACATAAAACTAGCATAGAACCAACAAAGGGTATGTTCTTCACATAAACTAGCATAGGAACCACCAAAAGGTATGTCTTCACAAAAACTAGCATAGAACCAACAAAGTATGTCTTCACATAAAACTAGTATAGAACCAACAAAGTATGTCTTCACATAAAACTAGCATAGAACCAACAAAGTATGTCTTACATAAAACAGCATAGAACCAACAAAAATTATGTCTTCACATAAAACTAGCATAGAACCAACAAAAGGTATGTCTTCACATAAAACTAGCATAGAACCAACAAAGTGTGTCTTCATATAAAACTAGCATAGAACCAACAAAATTATGTCTTCACATTGAAAGACTAACTATAGAACCAACAGAATTGTAATCTTCCTTTCATAAAACTAGCAATAGAACAAACAAGAGTATGTCTTCACATTAAAACTAGCATAGAGACCAATATCAAAGTGTCTTCACATAAAACTTTATAAAGAACCAGAAAGTATAAGGTATGTGTAAGACAAATATTTGGTTGTCGAAGAAAATTTTAAAGTGAATCAAAGAAAAGAAATAGTTCACGTTTTTGACATAATACATACAGATAACAGTTGTTTTAACTAAAAGGGAATAACTAACATTATACAGCTAACAGTTGTTTTAACTAAAGGGAATAATAACATTATTATACAGATAACAGTTGTTTTGACTAAAGGGAATAATAACATTATTATACAGATAACAGTTGTTTTTTAACTAAAGGGAATAATAACATTATTATACAGATAACAGTTGTTTTAACTAAGGGAATAATAACATTATTATACAGATAACATTGTTGTTTTAACTAAAGGGAATATAACATTATTATACAAAAACAGTTGTTTTAACTAAAGGGAATAATAACATTATTATACAGATAACAGTTGTTTTAACTAAAGGGAATAATAACATTATTATACAGATAACAGTTGTTTTTTTAACTAAAGGGAATAATAACATAATTATACAGATAAACAGTTGTTTTTAACTAAAGGAATAATAACATTATTATACAGATAACAGTTGTTTTGACTAAAGGAATAATAACATAATTATACAGATAACAGTTGTTTTAACTAAAGGGAATAATAACATTATTATGACAGATAACAGTTGTTTTAACTAAAGGGAATAATAACATTATTATACAGATAACAGTTGTTTTAACTAAAGGGAATAATAACATTATTATACAGATAACAGTTGTTTTAACTAAAGGGAATAATAACATTATTATACAGATAACAGTTGTTTTAACTAAAAGGAATAATAGCATTATTACATGATAACAGTTGTTTTAACTAAATGGCATAATAACATTATTATACAGCTAACAGTTGTTTTTTTTAACTAAAGGGAATAATAACATTATTATACAGATAACAGTTGTTTTTGGCAACCTAGAAGATGAATAATAACATTATTATACAGATAACAGTTGTTTTAACTAGGGAATAATAACATTATTATACAGATAACAGTTGTTTTAACTAAAGGGAATTAAATAACATTATTATACAGATAACAGTTGTTTTAACTAAAGGAATAATAACATAATTATACAGATAACAGTTGTTTTCAACTAAAGGGAATAATAACATTATTATACAGATAACAGTTGTTTTAACTAAAGGGAATAATGACATTATTATACAGATAACAGTTGTTTTGAACTAAAAGGGAATAATAACATTATTATACAGATAACAGTTGTTTTTAACTAAAGGGAAATAACATTATTATACAGATAACAGTTGTTTTAACTAAAGGGAATAATAACATTATTATACAGATAGCAGTTGTTTTAACTAAAGGGAATCATATACATTATATAAGAATAACAGATTGTTTTAACTAAAGGGAATAATAACATTATATACAGATAACTGTTGTTTTAACTAAAGGGAATAATAACTACTAAAAGCAACAAAATAATTTCACATCTTTGTAGAAAATATTTAAATATTAACTTACTTCTCATATTGCTAGAAGCTACTGTAAGTCCCTTTTTAACGGCCTGGCATGGACAGGTGGTTAAGGCACTCGACTCGTAAGCCGAGGGTCGCGGTTTCAAATCCTCGTCTCACCAAACATGCTCGCCATTTCAGTTGTAGGGGCGTTATAATGTGACAGTCAATCCCACTCTTCGTTGGTAAAGTGAGTAGTTCAAGAGTTGACGGTGGGTGGTGGTGGATGACTTGCTGCCTTCCCTCTAGTCTTACGCTGCTAAATTAGGGACGGCTAGAGCAGAGAGCTCTCGTATAGCTTTGGGCGAAATTCAAGCCAAAACAAACCCTTTCTAACTGTTTGAAGAACTTACCACCTACATTACACTTTTGTTCTTCTCCTCACTCTCAGAGCCATGACCCAAGACCCGTAGTTAGTCAATAGTCAATCCCAGATTCATGTGATTAAGATTCCAGAGCCATGACCCTAGATCCGAAGTTAGTCAACCCCAGGTTCATCTGATTGAGGTTTGAATCATACCCAGTTTAGATAATACCTGACAGCATGCAACTTGTCTTGATGAAGCAGATCCTTTGGTTTTTTTCAAGAGGCTACAAACAGAACTTGCACCATTTAGCATAGTCCTAGATCATCAGCTGAAACTCACCTGTAACATCAAGTTTGTCAACAACACAACCCATCATCATCAGCTGAATGTCACCCGTAACATCAAGTTTGTCAGCATATTGAGTTCAGCAACTCCTAATGTAGCAGGCATGCAGTATTCCAGTGTATTGTGTGCAACTGAAAATCTTCTTCCAGCTCTACAACTTAAAAACAAAACATTCATGTTACATTGTTCACTTTATTTTCCTACCCAGGATATGAACTGTTTCAGGAAAGTTAACATGGCCTCATCCTTCAGAAGAAAACATTGAAAACTCCAAATGTACTCGTCTACCAGGTCCACATCTCGATCGCCCTTTTCTTGTGAATTTTCTCTCAATAGTTTTGTTTCACATCACAGTCAAAATTCAAACAACAGCATAATACTTTAATACAGTTGAAAGGCTCAGACTGAATACATTTAAGACTGAATATCCATAAGAAGGCGAATGACTGGTAATATCAACAGTTTGAGATGTGACGTCATTCCTTTCTTTATTTATGAAAGACTGGTAATATCAACAGTTTGAGAGCTGACGTCATTCCTTTCTTTATTTATGAAAGACTGTAATATCAACAGATTGAGATGTGACGTCATTCCTTTCTTTATTTATGAAAGACTGGTAATATCAACAGTTTGAGATGTGATGTCATTCCTTTCTTTATTTATGAAGACTTTGGTAATATCAACAGTTTGAGATGTGACATCATACCTTTCTTTATTTATGAAAGACTGGTAATATCAACAGTTTGAGAGCTGACGTCATTCCTTTCTTTATTTATGAAAGACTGGTAATATCAACAGTTTGAGAGCTGACGTCATTCCTTTCTTTATTTATGAAAGACTTTGGTAATATCAACAGTTTGAGATGTGACATCATACCTTTCTTTATTTATGAAAGACTGGTAATATCAACAGTTTGAGATGTGACGTCATTCCTTTCTTTATTTATGAAAGACTGGTAATATCAACAGTTTGAGAGCTGACGTCATTCTCTTTATTTATGAAGAGACTGTAATATCAACAGATTGGAGATGTGACGTCATTCCTTTCTTTATTTATGAAAGACTGGTAATATCAACAGTTTGAGATGTGATGTCATTCCTTTCTTTATTTATGAAAGACTTTGGTAATATCAACAGTTTGAGATGTGACATCATACCTTTCTTTATTTAGTTTCAATTATGTGATTTCGTTTTTTTATAAATTGTAAACATCATTTTAGTCATTACTTCACTAACTAACTACTCTCACGCCTGTATGTTACATTAAAATAAGTTTGGAACCACACGACATTGTTAGAGTCAATGTCAATATCCCGTTATGCTCTATTTGTAAGACGTGTATTGTGATAACAGAAGACCATGAGACAGACCCCAACAATTGTGAGTTGGCCACCAAGCATAAGGGCTGAACACCATTATATTTTTTAATTAACCATATACCTGAGCATATAAATCCAAGATAGCCCTTTCAAAATGTATTTTAAATTAGGTTTCACTTACAACAAAGTTTCTCTATGAGAAACTGAGTCACAAAAAGCTCAGAACTAGGAGCCCAGTATTGCTGAAAGTGTGACATCATTTTTTTAAAAACGTACACATAGTCCATGTTGACTCAGATCATAATCACAGGTTTCAGATAAATGTATTGGTTGGTTGAAACACTCTGGACTGTATGTTGTGGCAAGAAAATCCAAGATTGGCGTCTGACATTCTTTGTGGCTTTTGGACCGGGATCTAAACCAATAGATGTCTTCACGTAGGAATATCAGTTGTCTACATGAATACCTCATCCAGAAGAGCCCAAACCTTGCTGAATGAGGAAGATGCTTCCAAGAACTTGGGATCCTGTGACATTTACTTCAATTCTTTCAGTTACCTTCTTCAAGCAAATAAGCCAACCATGTCACACTTAATAGATGAATGAACCAACCATGTCACACTCAATAGATGAATGAACCAACCATGTTACACTCAGTACATGAAATAAGGCCTATCATTTTTTTGCAAACTTCACTTTCCAATGTGTCAGCTATATTTATGATGTTAACAAACCTTATAAGTGGTTTTGAGCCAAATCTAAAGAAGGTCCTGCTGTTGATACCCTGATTCATTCCTAGACAATTAATGAAGACAATAGTGTCACCTGTCACGATAACTAGATGTAGAAATTTCTCCGCAGAATGTTCCTCTCTTATTCTCCAGATATCAGCGTATCAATTCATTTTCATTGAATGTTTGTGAAATAAGTATATAACTTATTTTAAATATCCTACAAAACTTAAAATGTGACCGTCAATTTGTACTGATATACTACATTAGTTTCACAGTTATTACTCTGAATACCATAAACGAGAATATTTCAGACGTGAATGCAACAGTTGTACATTGTTGTTATTGTACTCCAAGCACCCACCTTAAAATGTCACGAAAATTCATTGAGCATATGGTACGCTGACATGTACATCACTTGACATTGGACGTAAATCTGTATGATTTTCTCTGGAAAGTCTCGATGTTTGTGTATTACATTGCCTGGTTTAAGAATATATACACGATACATATACTTCAAGTCAAAATAAGCGATAAACAGGTTTATTTAGACGTATATCATGGAAAGTACCAGAAGGTGAGAATCTAGACAAGATCTGGAACACGTGAGTGTATACAGATCAGCAGCAAAACATGTTGGGATACGTCATGACTGCAATATGAGAAGGTGGTTCTGAAAGTCACACAGGGCAGCATTTGTCATGTTTAGCGGTTTTATGTTTCTACAAAAACATAATGTAGAATATAGACAGAATAGCAAACCTGACATTCAAGTAACACACACATGATACAGCAGCTTGTTTTGTGTTAAACTATGCAGAGTTTAAAATCCAATTCATAAAATATAGTTGCAAGTAATGGTACAAAGTAACCGTTGTTGCAGACCACAACGAATGTTAGGTATGTTTGTTCAAGTTTGTTAGACCACATGCATGATGATTTTAATGAATAGTGGCCATCTTTACAAATGGCTGCCAAAGAATATTTTAGCTATGAATCTCAAAACCCAGAATTTTTGAGACACTACAGACATAGAGCTAACAACAAATATCATAGTGACATTTATTCTCCATGTTTGGTGGTCATATCTGTACTGGCTCATGGACTATATATCTCGTCCTGTTCTATTGGGACTCTACTTTGACTATCATCATCACAGAACCAGATGTCTTGCATATATAGAACTGTTTTAAAATAACGTGCTCGTCCCTCTATAGGCAAGTCTTTAAAATATAATTTTACTACTAAATTAGTTCCAAAAATATCAACAGTGATTATTCGGACATCTTAAATGCCCTTGAAGGTCTTCGTCCTCTGGATAGGCCAATCACTTGAACGTCTTTGTCCTATAGATAGGTCAATCACTTGAACGTCTTCGTCCTCTGGATAAGCCAATCACTTGAACGTCTTTGTCCCACAGATAGGCCAATAACTTGAACGTCTTTGTCCTATAGATAGGTCAATCACTTGAACGTCTTCGTCCTTTGGATAAGTCAATCACTTGAACGCCTTTGTCCCATAGATAGGCCAATCACTTGAACGTCTTCGTCCTCTGGATAAGTCAATCACTTGAACGTCTTTGTCCCATAGATAGGTCAATCACTTGAACGTCTTCGTCCTCTGGATAAGTCAATCACTTTAACGTCTTTGTCCCATAGATAGGTCAATCACTTGAACGTCTTCGTCCTCTGGATAGGCCAATCACTTGAACGTCTTTGTCCTCTGGATTGGTCAACAATTTTCAACTTAACTTATTCCCTTCCGTTTTCATCTCTCGATCTTTCCATCAAACACTCAGAGAAACAATTGTATTAAAAATCCTGATTTAGAGAAAATATTTCTTAGAAAAGTTAAGAGAACAAAATATCAGATGGCGACAAAAGGTAAATTATTGCTAAAGGTTTGGATATATGGCTATTTGAACGACATGAGTCCGTTCACATTTAAATGTATTATTTTGTCTTTCACTCATAGCCCTAGAGACAGTGTTAGTTTTTTATATGATATAAACTGTCTCTTGCTGTCTGTTTGTCGAGTTCTGTATCTTATAAACGGTTGATCGTTGAATATTTACACGCTTCTCTTCAAGAACTCATTACAGGATATTTTTTATGTTTTTGTAATTCCTAAACTGTCGTGTTGATATGAACATCGACCCATCAGTACTCGTACGTGATAAGAAAAACCAACAAATTATTAATAACAAAAAATTTCCTCTTGTCAGGGAATTTCACAAGAAAAATAACAGCACTTCCTGCCCTGACTGACTGAAATAAATGTTTTGAAAGCAGGAGCATGAACTGCATAAAAATGCATGAAAGAGGATCGTGTTTGAGTACATGTTTATTTTTGTTTGGTTTTTATTTTTCATATCAATATTGTATACTTATATGATTTTATTGTACTATGTCGAAATATTTTGATTTGAATTAAATATTTTCCATTTAACACTTTTTATTGAAATGACAACTGATAAAATGTGATCACTTCGGTAGCGATCTTTTCTTGCACTTAAAACTTGACAAGGAACGGTGGCATCCAACGGAAAAATTCCACGCGGCTCCTCAGTGAAGCTGCAAGCTTTATTGTGCTGTGTATATCCATTAAATTAAAAACAAAAGATTTTTGCAACAGATGAATTGTAATCTGCCACTATTGTTTGAAACAAACATTTAATTTTCCTTATTCAAATGCCACACAATTCCAAAAGACAGTCAAATACAATATATGATACGGCATTTAAAACTTCATAAATTTTTATCACATAATTCAACGTTTCTGTTGTACACTGCATGTATTATAAGTGCGCCATATTCAAACATTACGTAAAATGAACTTTCAATTGATATTCTGATCACTGCTGGAAGGCCAAGGCTGTTTGTATATTAAATATCCTATATACGAGTACGTTGAGATCCAGTTAACCTCTGTTACTACGTATGTTAACAATGGTCTTGTGATAAGCACTGTTAGAACTCTGTCATATTCAAACATTACGTAAAATGAACTTTCAATTGATATTCTGATCACTGCTGGAAGGCCAAGGCTGTTTGTATATTAAATATCCTATATACGAGTACGTTGAGATCCAGTTAACCTCTGTTACTACGTATGTTAACAATGGTCTTGTGATAAGCACTGTTAGAACTCTGTCATATTCAAACATTACGTAAAATGAACTTTCAATTGATATTCTGATCACTGCTGGAAGGCCAAGGCTGTTTGTTTATTAAATATCCTATATACGAGTACGTTGAGATCCAGTTAACCTCTGTTATGTTAACAATGGTCTTGTGATAAGCACTGTTAGAACTCTACATAATTAGCTTCATGTGTATTGGCAGACGGTCTTCAATTTCAATGGAGGAAACTGAATATTTATTGCAGTTATAACCCATAGAGACCCGTGTACTGAAACAATGTTTTTCATGTTACGTAGTAACAAATGTAACTTATCAATAACTTGTGTCAATATTGTACATTGCATGAATTCTATTTATGTCACTAAAAGTAGTGAGAAGTATGTTAATATAATCGTTCAGTCTATTTATATTCTCTAACCCAGAATGGCAACAATTATATTAAGCATTGTTATATTCATTAGAATGAAAATATAAAATAAATATACAATATAACTAGTTTCTGTCATAGGCCATCATCAAAATATAATAGAAATACAAAACAAAACTACTTTCTGTAGTAGGCCAGCATTAAAACATAACAAGAAATATAAAACATAACTAGTTTCTGTCATAGGCCATCATTAAAACATAACAGAAACATAAAACATAACTAGTTTCATAGGCCAGCATGAAAATATAATGAGTATAGCCAAATATCACTTGTTTTTTGTCATTGTTATCTGTGTCACTGTAATAAAATAAATTCTGTATATGGTGAATGTCATGATGGCCAATCAGATTTACTGCACGTTCTAGTGTTTACGTGATTTCTCTTGTTATATTGACTGAAGATTTTTGTATATGTACGGATGCATACACTTTATAATTGTCCATAAAATTATAATTTCTTATGTTCAATATCCGAGTTCGAATTCCCGTCGCATCAAACATGCTCGCCCTTTCAGTGGTTGCGACGTTATAATGTGACAGTCAATCCCACTATTCGTTGGTAAAGAGTAGCCCCAGTGTTGGCGGTGGGTGGTGATGACTAAATGCCTTCCCTCTAGTATTACACTGCTAAAATTAGATATGGTTAGCGCAGATAGCCTTCGTATAACTCTGTGCGAAAATCTAAAACAAACCTTCCAAAAAGCACGATGTTATTTACATGATGTCTAACTGTCGAATGTTTAATGTCGTGAAGGAAAGAACTTATGATTTATTGGACATAGAGACACTACTGGTGAAGGACAGCAGACAAAATGAAAACTTGTGCACGTGGATATACATCGATAATGTTATAATGGTAATATTAATTATCATTAAGTTTGTGACTGGATCGTTTACTGCTTGTATTATACAGCGTCATGATCGTTTGTTTCAGGCACGCAATAATTTTAAAATTATTCAACACACACACAAAAGTCACAGAAGCTGGTATAATTCAAAACTACTTGTTTGTTTTGTTTGTTTCTAAATTTCGCGCAACTACTCGAGGGCTATCTGTGCTAGCCGTCCCTAATTTAGCAGTGTGAGACTAAAGAAGAAAGGCTAGTGATCATCACCCACCGCCAAGTCTTGGGCTACTCTTGTGCCAATAGTGAGATTGACCGTCACTATAACGTC